>NC_135211.1:33864921-34164921 GCF_052324685.1 Brachyhypopomus gauderio | reverse complement strand
TTATTTTTTTGCAGTGTGACAAAGCTCTGAATTATGCATTATTTGTAACAGTTTAAGAAGGTGCTATTAAATTGTAATGGAAATTAATGCAGCAGTAACAAGCCTTCCTTTTGGTTCAAGTGGAACATACCAAAATGTCCAGTGACCCCTCTGTAATGGTTCAACAATTTGAATTTGTTTTAATCACAGCATGGTGATGTACAATGCCAGAAGTATTTGCACATATGGTTAAACCACAAAATAGAGTATTTACTAACCTGGTCTGAATATGTCACAGTTATTTATACTCATGACGGAGTTAATTTGCCAGTAGAGAAGCTTCTCCTTATAAAATTGCAGGACTGCATCACCTGAAGTTGACTAAACAATATTCAATCTTTGCTCAGAACTGGGTTCTGTGGTTTGAGCTTTTTGGCCAAAAACACCAGAGGTAGGTTTGGTGTAAACAGACAGCAAAACGTGGATTGTGTCATGTCGTGTCACTCGTTTGGGTTGGCAACACTACGGCACTGATGCACAAAGTTGTGAAGAACCATTAAAACCAGAGCTGGAGTTTGGTAAACTAGAAACTACTTTCCTATCCTTATAGTAGAAGCACTGTTGACTAGCTTTACAGCTGGTAAGCACTGCTTGACTAGCTGTACAGCTGCTTTACAGACAAATAAAAATCGTTCCTGAACAGAAACTGATTTTGAATTGGTTTAAAGAGGTAATTTAGTACCAAGCTTAATCTGTCTGGAAAATGTCCCTGAAAGGTAACAGCAATACATCATGGTAGGTCTGACGTAGCCACTCGGATCATCACGAGTGGGGGTAAGACGAGGGTTCAACCTTTTACAGTCCTGCTTGTTCTTTCACAGTAAAGTACTATTTGTGTTAAAATGGATACAATGGAGTCAATAACAATGGAGTGGATGAATGCTTTTGTGCTAACTGCTGGTTGGGCATAACAAAAACGGTGTAGTCCTTGTGGGGTGCTTACTAGCTGCTGTTCACTCAATCATGTCTGTGGTTTTGGTGAGCAAGTGTTTGCTCAAAATGAGAAGTATTTGGTGAACCACTCCTGTCTCTGAGGGTCTTGGGAATCTGGTCCTGTTTCAATCACCCTCTGTTCTGATGGAATCCTACAACACAAGCAAACACAGGAGGTCAACGTTACATATTTAACAAGGATGACCTATTGAGCTTTCTTGATTTCAGATGTTAATACTGGTCATTTTAACTACATTTGTGTTGTGGGTGGGTATAATGACCTGATGTGCTGACTGTAATTGTGCTGGAACTGCTGTGGGAGTTCTCGGGTGGGAGAGGGAGCGTGTCTGGTGGCAGCATTACGGCCTTCAAGATGTGAGGAAACAGGAGCTTGTGTCCGTGACATCAAGATCCTCCGACTCCCATGATCCAACCCAGTGAATCCGCAGCTAACTGGTGACTCCACAGGGGGGGATCTGGTGATCTTTGTTGATCCCACTTCTAGCGAGTTGATATTCAGCACGCTGCTAACATGTGCCAGGCTGTCTTCAACAGTCTGCTTCTGGATGCACAACAAAAGTAGATTAACATTTCTTGACTGAGCTTGAGGTCTTCCACAAACAAATCTACAGCAGCTGATGTTTTATGTTTGGCCTCAACAGCCTGTCTAGAGCTGTCTCGGCTGCTCTTGCGGTGTTTGCTGAGCCGTCTCAACAGCCTGTGCGCTGGGTTCATTGAGGTAACTGATGGTTCTTTGCATATGCATATTTGATTCGCTAACATTTTCATTTGGGATTCATATTAAGCAACGCTTCTTTTCACAGGAGGGCTGCGACATTTTTTAGAAACCACATATTACCAGATTGTGAATAGTTACATAGAAGTTTGGTGTGTGGGACATTTGGGTTATGAATAGATTTGTGAGATTAACCTTCAGAGTAGGCGTGAGGCTTCCAAGTCGTGTTCTGGCATCACATGACTTCAGCATTCCATCTCGGCCGAGAGGAGGATGCTGGGACAGCTGATGGAGGTCTTCCTGGAAGACGAATAACAGAATCTAGTTTCTACAGGCAAATAGTGTATAAACCCAAGCCTTGTAGACAAGTGGGTAAAGGTGTTTGACGACTTGTACAAACCACTAGTTTCTTGATAAGCTGGTCTCTGTCAGTCAACTTGTCTTGCAGTTTAGAAATGGTGTGCAGATCCTCAACTCTCCTTCTCCCCTTCTCCTCCCGCTGTCTCAGCCTGCTTACACACACGGCACATTAAGCATGCGCAACAGTAGCACACATGCTGCGTTAATGTAGCTGCGTTCATGTAGTACAATTACACGCTTGCCATCCACTTAATTATACATTCCTTGCAGGTGTGTGGTGAGAATTCGTGTGAAATTTACATTAGCTGTGCTCTGGACTTTCGTTGATTTCTAACCAGGATCATGTTGCCTAGAAATGTCATCTTGAATTTAAATAAACTGGCTGCTAAATGTACCTGCTGCAAATAAAGCTCACAAACTTGTTTGTAGGCTTCAATCTTCTAGTATAGGATGGTGGTGCTCATATTTGAGTGTTGTGTGTGTGTGGTGCATTATTGATGATGTGGGGGTTGTAGGTACTCAGTTTCCAAGGCGACAATGCGGGCCTGAAGTCGTGTCTCGGCAGAGGCGAAGTCTGTCGTTATGGTCTGGACCTCCGTTTGGTGGTCTCGTCTCACCGCAACCGCCTCGCCCTCGTCCTCCCTCTCCTTCCAGGAGCTAAAAAATGTGCACGTTAAAAAATGTCAACATTACTGGTGATTATTGACTATATATTTTGTAAAAATGTTTACCGAAGTGGTGGTTTGGTGTTTGTGTTTTTTTCTGATATTTTTTTTCTTGGGCAAATATCACTTGAGGGTCACTGTGAGTTGGGCAAAATGCTCTTTTATTTTGGTCTTCATCATTGTTTGGTGGGATTCATCTTTATCATCATGCCAGTTTGAATTCATTATCAACATGCCTATAAGCTTATTCACTGGTATCACTGGAGTAGTCAGTAAGATACACACAGCTCAAATACAGTGCAAGATAATATTATCCAGTTATCAGAGTACTATGGGGGCACACTGTTGTACAGTCCCTGACATAAGTTCTGTCGCTTATCCATGTTGTAGAAACAAAAGCTTTAAATTCATCGATTGGTTTTAGAAATGACTCATATTAAAGCTGAAACCCTCCCAAATGAGACTTAATTTCCGAAAATAAATTTGCTTCACTGCAGAAATGAACACAGAAAGGTCAGATTTTGGCAAGACAAAAGTTTTGTCACCTTGTCATATAATGCACCCAATCCTAGTTTACAGCCTCACCTGTGCTCACTAATTGATTGGTTAATTAGTGGGTGTGTATAAAAAGAACTCCAGCACCCCAGACCTTCACTTGCACTGTAACTTGACCTCTGACAACATGCCAAAAATCCATCCTGCGACCAAAGCCTTGATTATCAAGACGTTGAAGACCAAATCCACTGCAGAGGTGGCTGGCACCTTTAATGTGTCTCAGCATCAAGTACAAAGAATTAAAAAAAGATTTGAAGAGACTGGAGATGTTTTTGACAAGCCCAGGGCCGGCAGACCCCACAAGACAACTGCTCGGGAGGAACGTTTGTTGGTTAGAAAATCCAAAGCCAGTCCCTCTTCCACTGCAGCAGAGCTCCACCAGGCCTGGTCACCTCAAGTCCCTGTGTCAACTAGAACAGTTTGTAGGATTCTGTCTCAAAATGGCCTCCATGGTCGAATCAGTGCCCAGAAGCCAGCACTAAACAAAAGGCAGGTAAAAAAACGTGTGGAAAAGTGGCAGAAGATGAATCTTCAGTTGAATTACACCACAGCTGCCGCAAATACTGCAGGAGACCTACTGGATTCACCCAGAAAACAGTCAAGTTTGGTGGTGGAAAGATCATGGTCTAGGTTTACATTCAATATGGGGGTGTGCGAAACATTTGCAAGGTGGAAGGTAGTATCGATAGCCTAAAATATCAAGAAGTATTAGCTACATCTTACATTCCCAATCATAAATTTTGTCAAATTTTGCAGCAGGATGGTGCTTCATCTCATACATCCATCTCTACATCAAAGTTCCTCAAGGCCAGGGCTGGACTGGTAATCTGGCGTACCGGGCATTTGCCCGGTGGGCCGACAGTCCTCAGGGGCGGATAGATTTTTTTTCTTCCCTTTTTTTCGAAGAGACCGGCCCACAATTTAGAGGGGGTGGCCCATTGGCCCATCTTCAATATAGACAGTGGACTGAACCAATCAGGATATAGGACGAAAGCGGCCCCACCCTTTCTCTGCGTGGTCCGCTGTAACTCCCGCTATGTTCAGTGTTGAGTGCGTTGTTAAATGGGCCGCCCAATGGAGGATGGGTTCCCTTTTGAGTCTTGGTCCTCCCGAGGTTTCTTCCTAATCCCCACCCTATAGGGAGTTTTTCCTCGCCACTGTCGCCTTTGGCTTGCTCATTAGGGATCTGGACCCATACGATTGTAAAGCTGCTTTGTGACAACTTGTGTTGTGAAAAGCGCTATATGAATAAATTTGACTTTGACTTTAAAGGAAGGCAGCATGGAGCAACAGAAGCGGCAGAAAGGGGGTGCGGAGAAGTTACGAAGAAATTGAAGAGTCTCAATGTAGATGCTACAAAATGTGTAAAAATCACAGACATGTTCGCTGCTGTAGCCTCCGCATCCTCTGTAGGTGAAGACGGCAGCAGCAGACAGGGAGAGCAGCAGTCAGATGCAGGCTTGTGAAAGAGAAACCGGGGGACAGACTGAGCGGGAAAGTGTAGTACGTAAGCAGATAGTAATGTTAGGATAACACAGGAACTTTATTACATGAGAATGATGAGCAATGGCGATTGATTAGTATCAATATTAATTGGTATTTGCATACTTCCCAAAATCTGGCAGCCACGCGGCCTTATTCTGATAAAATAGCAAATGGTCAAGACAGAAGTGTTGGATGAGCAGGAAGTTTCCATTTTAGGCTATCATAGCAGTTTAGATATTTAGGTTAAAGGTGTGTTGAAAGGTTGCATAGTAGTTTGAATTTGTAGCCTCTATGCCAGGGGTACTCAACTGGCGGACCGCGGTCCGGATCCGGACCCGAACGCAGGCCTGTCCGGACCCAATCTCATTCCTGATTAACTGGATACGGACCAAAACAAAACCGTAGCATTTATTTCAGGGCTATTGAAAAAACACTCCGTCACGAGTGTTACGTTTGCCCCCCCCCCCCCAACAACAAGCCTGCCTGGTTGACTTCGCGTGCGGCGCGAGGGTCCGCGCGGCGAAAATGACGTAATCGCTGTGGCTCAGCGTTTGCGCTAGTGCCTCGCGCGCTGTCGGTTCGAGAGGTCGTGCACCTCTCGAATTTTGTAACTTCGCGCCGCGCTTCAGCGCAATGAACAAAGTCACGTTTTCAGGGTTCATACACCTTTATAAGGTGGAATTAAAGCACTTGTACGTCACTTTCAAGGTCCATTTCAATATTTCCCAGCATGTTAAACATAATTAAGGTAAATATTTATACATATACTCGAAATAATTCGCTTTTTATCACATTATTTAATGGTTGTTTATTTAAAAAACGCCCAATCTTCACGTCTTCACGGTCTCTCATGTTTCGTCCTGGAATTACAAGAGGCTCGTATTTGTTAACCTAACACAAGAGAACTATTCAGTCAGACAGCTATTTGTTGTGAAACCAAGTAAGTTACAATTTCAAGCATTTTAAAGTACTTTAACCTAAATTCCAGCACTTTTCAAACCTGAAACATATAGCAACATTAAAATTGGTCAGGTAAATGTTCATTACCCTGTTTTGAGGGGTGTTTCTACCACATATCGTTTTGGACAAAACGCCTATCGTTTCGGAGAACACTGCAGTGACGCTCGCGAAAGTATAAACGCCTCCACCGTTCCCCCCCCCCCCACCCCGCCAACAACTTACGTTCGCCACCCCCCGCCGCACCGGACCTCAGGTCACAGGTATCTGCCAAAATTGGACCGCGGACAAATTTAGTTGAGTACGCCTGCTCTATGCTGTGGTTCAAAATGTTTTAAAAGGCACTCAAAGTAAAGTTACAGATTTTAAAACTTATAAATGATAAATAAAAGCTTTGCAATTTAAGCATGACTACAGTAAGTGTAAAAAAATATAAAAGTAATATTAGCAAAAGATATGCCCACACTGAATAAGAGTAAAACGGTGTCAAATGCTTTTAAGACATGTTTGCGTTGCATGAATTCATAAAGCAGCTTTGTTTGTACACTGAAAAAAATAAAGCATTGGCTCAATGTAATAAAATTGAATTAACCAATCACAGGAATTTTTTTTTCATTGAATCAATTCAAAAAACTAAATTCATTTAGTCATGAATTAAGTTTTTTGGATTGAGTCAATGAAAAAAAATTTGTGTGATTGATTAATTCAATTTTATTACACTGAGCCAATGCTTTATTTTTTTCAGTGTAGCCAGATACAAATACATGTTATAGCTGTTTAAAGGAGGGAGCACCTTTAACCTGAAGAATTAGAATTGAGCTGTTAAATCGGAGAAATTCAGAAAATACATATTAGAGATGATTTCAATAAAATCATAAAAGTGACTGTAATATAATAATGCTAAGATGACTATGCTAAGATAAGGTGAATCCAATAACTTTTTTTTTTTTTTTATAAATTTTTTATTTTATTTCTTTTCTACGTCGTACCCCACATACATAAATTACAAGTCAGTTGTGCTCCGCTAATTATGAGGGGCCGGTCTATACCAAAAATGCCAGGGCCGATTTTTTGTCCTAGTCCAGCCCTGCTCAAGGCGAAGAAGATCAAGGTGCTCCAGGACTGGCCAGCCCAGTCACCAGACATGAACATCATTGAGCATGTTTTGGGTAAGATGAAAGAGGAAGCTTGGAAGACAAAACCAAAGAATTTTGAACTCTGGGAGGCATGTAAGTCATGGGGCAGTCATGGCCATGGGGCAGTCATGGCCTGATGGTTAGGGAACTGGTCTTGTGACCGGAGGGTCCCGGGTTCGATTCCCAGACCTGAGGCCATGACTGAGGTGCCCCTGAGCAAGGCCCTTAACCCTCAATTGCTCACTTGTATAAAAATGAGATTAAAATGTAAGTCGCTCTAGAGAAGGGTGTCTGCCTAATGCCATAAATGCCATGTAAGACTGCATTCTTTGCTATTCCAATGAATCATTACATTACATTTACATTTATGGCATTTAGCAGACGCTCTTATCCAGAGCGACTTACAAAAGTGCTATGTAGTTGCTTGGAATCTCCAAGGTAGAATAGATAGTCCTGAACACAAGGTACTTTAAGCTGGAAAAACCACTAGACGAAAGAATCATTGTCGAACCGCATGGATGCGGTCCTTCAAGCTTGTGGAAGTCACACAAAATATTAAATGTGGCTCTAATAGCACCACAACATCATACACCAGTGTTTTGAAGCATATATTTGTATATGAAGTGAATTATTTGTTTGATTTTCACCTTAGGCTACTTTCTATGGGCGACAAAATTTTTGTCTTGCCAAAATCTGACGTTTCTGTGTTCATTAAATGATCAATATTTCTGCAATGAAGCAAATTTATTTTCGTAAATTAAATCTCATTTGGGAGGGTTTCAGCTTTCATATGAGTCATTTCTAAAACCAATTGATGAATTTAAAGTCAGGTTATAAGCTTTTGTTTCCACAACATGGATAAGTGACAGAACTTATGTCAGGGACAGTACTACGTATAATTATTGCACCAAAGCAATACATACAGAGAGACTAACGTATTCTGTATAAGGTCATGGTGTCACGGTCACAGCTCCGGACCCTTCCCTGTGGGCGTGCCGTTACGTTGTCTGCGTGTCGTTATGTCCATATTTGTAGTTCCGTGGGTCGTTTGTGAGCGTGTTCGTAGTCGCACCTGTGGCTTGTCTCAAGATCACGAGGGTATGTGTTACCTATATAATGTGGGAATCACCTATATAAGGTCTTGTGCTCGTCTTTGTCTAAAGTTTCGTGTCTGCGTGAGTGTGTGTTGTTTGCTGCTCGCGCTCCACCCAGAGCTTACACGTTTTGCCCAATAAATGTTCTATGTTCACCGTCAACGTCGTGGTGCCTGCCTCCTACACCCGCCGTTACACATGGTCTCATCTTGTATACCATCTAGCAGTGGTAATTGTCTAAGCAGTGTGGTTACAATGAGGCATGGATATGGCACTTTGAAATTGCAGTCCCAGTTTGAATGAAGGAAAATCCTGCAACAAACTATGCTTGACTGGCACATTAGGTGGGTGAGAGCCAGTAGCTTGACAGCTCTAGTTTAAAAAAGTGTCCCGCACTCTGGTTGTGCATGACTAATCTGGTACCAAATGGTAGGGAAGCAAAGCATCTCATACATAAATGTCTTTTACAACTGACACAGCCATCCCAGTGGTTCCCTGGGCGGTTCCGACCAGCCACTGCAAAGCTTCATGGGTTGACAGATGCTCCCTACTGAGGGGTCCAGATCCAGACTGAACGTCCTCACCCTCCTGAGGGAGTGTTGGCACTTGTGGGCCTTGATGAGAGTGGAGGTGGGCAGGACCAAGGAGGTCTTGTGGATCCTGAAGTGCTTGGATGGTGTCACTCCTCTGAAAAGAGGCTCCTTTGATGAAAACGGGCTAACAGTGCCCACACTGTTTCCAAGCTCAATGCTGAGGCACAGATTGTTTTCTGTGTCTCCGTCCATTTGAGTTCCACCTTCTCCTCGTAGGCGGTGCCGGTGGTAGTGCTGCTTGACAGAATCCGTTATGCCCTGTGACGGTCGTGGCTGTACGAGGAGTGAAGCAATGGGCTCAGGACACTTTCCTGCAGGGTCCCTTGAGGTGCAAGACTCAGTCCTGAGCTCACTAGTCCTGGCTGGCCATGATTGGTCAGTGAGCAAGTCCAGAATCCAGTTGCTTGTGGAGTTATGTGATACAGCGGTGTAACGTTCAATAAGTCGGCATCAGTGGGACTTAAAGGAGACGTTGAGTTTCCTCATGTAGGCGTCAGCTCGTCAATCATCAGTGCGAGGTGGCTGACTGTAGTGGGGCAGTTTGTCCAGGAAGAAGATCTGTGAGTTTCTTGAATGCGGGACTGTTTGCCTTTCAAACCACCTTATTATTACAGGACTAAGTATAATGGTCATTTCTAGTCATTTCTAGCATTTATATACAACCAGAACCCTACCAGCATTTTATATGACTAACACACTTTAAACTGCCATGTAATAAAATGGTAAAAAATAAGACAAATAGAAAAAAATTATATTGTTTAGCAGATGCTTGTATCCAGGCCAATTTACCAGTATCTGTATCAGTATGACAGCACATGTGCTCCTGGGGATCCAGTCCCTGACACATGTGCTTCGTGGGGATCCAGTCCCTGACACATGTGCTTCGTGGGGATCCAGTCCCTGACACATGTGCTTCGTGGGGATCCAGTCCCTGACACATGTGCTTCGTGGGGATCCAGTCCCTGACACGTGCTTCGTGGGGATCCAGTCCCTGACACATGTGCTTCGTGGGGATCCAGTCCCTGACACGTGCTTTGTGGGGATCCAGTCCCTGACACGTGCTTCGTGGGGATCCAGTCCCTGACACATGTGCTTCGTGGGGATCCAGTCCCTGACACGTGCTTTGTGGGGATCCAGTCCCTGACACGTGCTTCGTGGGGATCCAGTCCCTGACACATGTGCTTCGTGGGGATCCAGTCCCTGACACGTGCTTCGTGGGGATCCAGTCCCTGACACATGTGCTTCGTGGGGATCCAGTCCCTGACACATGTGCTTCGTGGGGATCCAGTCCCTGACATATGTGCTTTGTGGGGATCCAGTCCCTGACACATGTGCTTCGTGGGGATCCAGTCCCTGACACATGTGCTTCGTGGGGATCCAGTCCCTGACACATGTGCTTCGTGGGGATCCAGTCTTTGACACACATGATGCTGGAAGCACCTTGCCCTGCCTGCTCAGCCAGGCAAGCTACATTGGCATATCATTTATATTTCTCTATGACTATGTCAGCAGAATTTCTCTGACCTCATATCTGCTATATGCTTGCCTGTGTGGAGGTTTATGCTGTTACTGGAAATGTGTTTTCCTGCCTGCGGAAACAAGGCAGCAGTGTGTTAAATGTGAAATTGTGCCATTTTTAGCAATGATAAAAGTCCTTATTGCCCCTGAAACAAAGGTGATAACTGATTGATTAATGAATAAATGATAAAACATGGGTAAAAAAGTATTGATAGATAACTGATAGATCATCTTCACACGTCAAATCTTAAATCTGGTTTTGGCTTTTTTAAAATCAGTTAATTTGTCATAGGATGTCATAGAATGTAATGATTCCAGTCGCAGCTCTAGTGTTCTAGGTGCCACAGATTTTCCATCTATCCTTTGCCTAGAACTCGGGTATGGTCAGTGAACTAACAGAGATTACAAAATCCAGGAAAATAAATCTGAGGACCAGGATAGAAAGAAATAACCTACTTTTGACAAACATTGAAACTTTCCAACTCTAATGCGACACCGACCCATCTCAAACTTAGGCACATTGCAATATTTAATGCTAGCAATTGAGTTCTTGGCAAGCCAGACTCTTCTAAAATCAGATCATTCGTCTCACTTATCAAAGCTCGGACAGAATTGATGCCATTTTAGCCAGCCAACGGCTTGTGTAAGCACAGTTCATTCTGCCAACACTGGACACTAGATATGTTGGGGTAGCTGACCAATGCTGAGCTGATTATATAGCCATGTAAAGTTTACAAGGTGCGACTTAATGCTGACTGAATGATGAATACAAGGAATCAAGTGCTATTTCTATAGATTAATCGAATATGTATTTGTTGGGACATATATCTGTGAACTGGTACCTCTAATTTAAAAGTTCAGCTTAAAATAGCAATACAGTGTGTGTGTGTGTGTGTGTGTGTGAGTGAGAGAGAGAGAGAGAGAGAGAGAGAGTGAGAGAGAGAGAGAATGGTTCCATGACCAGATAGAAAAGCTTTACTAATGTTTAATTGGTTTTCATTGCATTAATTGGATTCTCATGGGGTTTGTTCTACTTGTATTATATTAAGTGTGACATTAGAAGAGTTATTAAAACAGACCTCTTTCAATATTACAAAGATTGTGTAGTCTTTATTATACCTACTACTAACATTAATGGCCAAACCTAATGAATTTATTAATCCAAATGATATTAACTTTAATAATTAACAATTAATAATTAACAAGCTAAATCCGCACTGATATGTTTCAGCCACACCAACAGGTGTCTAAATTCCAAGTACATAGCCATGCAATCTCCACAGACAAGCGCTGGTAATACACCGGGAGTCATGCTGAAGAGCTTGGGGATAACGTGCCTCCTTAACCACAAGTTAGTGTGTGTTGTTATTGTGAAATGGAAGCATATAGGAACAGCTGCAGCTCAGCCAAGAAGCAGCAGAATGTGGAGAGTCACAGGGCTGATGTAGGTGAGTGACGTGGAGAGTCACAGGACTGATGTAGGTGAGTGACGTAGAGAGTCACAGGGCTGATGTAGGTGAGTGACGTGGAGAGTCACAGGGCTGATGTAGGTGAGTGACGTAGAGAGTCACAGGGCTGAGGCAGGTGAGTGACGTAGAGAGTCACAGGGTTGATGTAGGTGAGTGACGTAGAGTCACAGGGCTGATGTAGGTGAGTGACGTAGAGAGTCACAGGGCTGATGTAGGTGAGTGACGTAGACAGTCACAGGGCTGATGTAGGTGAGTGACGTAGAGAGTCACAGGGCTGATGTAGGTGAGTGACGTGGAGAGTCACAGGGCTGATGTAGGTGAGTGA
Organism: Brachyhypopomus gauderio; assembly: GCF_052324685.1. Taxonomy (NCBI): domain Eukaryota; kingdom Metazoa; phylum Chordata; class Actinopteri; order Gymnotiformes; family Hypopomidae; genus Brachyhypopomus; species Brachyhypopomus gauderio. The sequence continues at coordinate 34,153,056 of NC_135211.1, read as the reverse complement.
CGTAGAGAGTCACAGGGCTGATGTAGGTGAGTGACGTGGAGAGTCACAGGGCTGATGTAGGTGAGTGACGTAGAGAGTCACAGGGCTGATGTAGGTGAGTGACGTGGAGAGTCACAGGGCTGATGTAGGTGAATGACGTAGAGAGTCACAGGGCTGATGTAGGTGAGTGACGTAGAGAGTCACAGGGCTGATGTAGGTGAGTGACGTAGAGAGTCACAGGGCTGATGTAGGTGAATGACGTAGAGAGTCACAGGGCTGATGTAGGTGAATGACGTAGAGAGTCACAGGGCTGATGTAGGTGAGTGACGTAGAGAGTCACAGGGCTGATGTAGGTGAGTGACGTAGAGAGTCACAGGGCTGATGTAGGTGAGTGACGTAGAGAGTCACAGGGCTGATGTAGGTGAGTGACGTAGAGAGTCACAGGGCTGAGGCAGGTGAGTGACGTAGCACGTCGTTTCTGCCCATGTTCTCTACCGCATCCCTTGCGGTAGAGGCAGGTGAGTGACAGGGAGAGTCACAGGGCTGAGGCAGGTGAGTGACGTAGAGAGTCACAGGGCTGAGGCAGGTGAGTGACGTAGAGAGTCACAGGGCTGATGTAGGTGAGTGACGTAGAGAGTCACAGGGCTGAGGCAGGTGAGTGACGTAGAGAGTCACAGGGCTGATGTAGGTGAGTGACGTAGAGAGTCACAGGGCTGAGGCAGGTGAGTGACATGGAGAGTCACAGGGTTGAGGCACCTCACCTGGGCTCTGAGGAAGTGGAAACACGTTCTTTGGAGCAATGAATATCCTTTACTTACAGTATGTGGCAAGTTGATGGGCAAATCTGGTTTTGCTGGATGCTAGAAGTTCTTCTGTCTTCTGGAACGCTAAGTAGTGAAGTTTGGTGGTGGTGGGAGGGGGGGGGGGATAATGATCTGGTGCGATGGTCTATTATTCAGGGTTCGGCCTGGACCCTTAAGTTCCAGTGAAGGGTAATGTTAATGCTGCAGCAGATAAATACTTGTTAGACAAATATGCTTCTGACTTTGGGACAGCTGTTTGGGGAAGGCCCTGCCTCAACACCTTTCCACAGATTCTCCAAAGCCTGTGGAAAAGCTTTCCAGAAGACTGGAGGCCGTTATAATCACAAGGGAGGGAAAACTCCATATTGACGCCCATGGTTTTGGAAATAGGATGTCCAACAGAACTGTAAAATCGACTACGAATTCCTGCTAAGCACTGTATTAACTGATGTCATTTGGTGCACTCTTATTGTAAGTAACACCATTTTGATCAGTCTGACCTTCTGTCCGGGAGTTTGCGGTCGACGCTGGCCGCTCTCTCGGCTCTGAGCGTGCTCAGTCGTTCCCTCAGCTCCTCGTTCTCCCTCTTCAGCTCCTGCACCTCGCCGCCCCTCTCGTCCAGCTGACGCTCCAGCGACTGCAGCCGGTTCTGCTGCTTCAGATCCTGGTGGAACGGGAGGCAGAAAGGGGCGGGGCAGGGGGCTGGGTTATCCCTCGTATAGATCTGATCCACTGGCGCGTGGGTCGATTATGCGCCAGAGGGGCTGTTTTGTGAGGAAGACGTGTTCTACAGCCACACCTAACAGGCTGTCGCATATTTTACAGCCAACTGAAGGCTGTGTTCCGCCTCTCTTAGCACCGCCATTCTGAAGTCAGATGATTGACTGTCCTGCTCCCTTTTAGTCTGTTGGTGATGGCAGCCTTCACTGGCCCCTTTCATTAGTGACCTGTTTTTGGCCAAATGTCCTGTACTGGCTGGGCGCATTTTAGCATATATTGATGCTCTATATGCACCTTCAAGTGCTGTGAAGTCTTTATGCAAACACTCATGATTATAGCATATACATAAATGCAACATTGTGCAGATGAGACAAATTACTGTGAGTCAGTTAACTTCTGACAATAAGAAGTGACTGAAGAATGATTTGCTAGTCCGTAAGTTCAGCTGAGTAGGTGTAGCTAAGTGCCATCTCCTTGTATGCTGGTGGTGAATGCCAGTCTGACAGGATCATTGTTGGGAGCGTGTGGGCTAGCGTGTCAGAACTTCACCTGTTGCAGGGCCACCATTTGTGTGTGCGTTTGCAGTTCATTCTGCAGGTCCTCAATCTGCTGCATGTGCCTCTGTGTGACTTGCTTCACCCACTCGGTGTGCTGCTGGGTAAGCTCTGCTTTCTGCTTCTCTACACACACACACACACACACACACACACACACACACACACACACACACACACACACACACACACACACACACACACACACACACACACACACACACGCAGAGACGACACACCAGACACTTTAAAAAGGAAACGGTATGTATTATATATCAGGTCATTTATATCTGCAGTTGCCATTTGTCTGTGCACTACTTTGCTGAAGTCTGATGTCTATTTTTAACAACCTCTGAGTCTAGATGAGGATTCTCAGTGGGTATGGCGTGTCTGTGTATTGTTTGGGTTACCGAGCTGAAGTTTGTGCTGTGTGTGGAGACGCTGTCTCTCCACCTGTAGCTCCTCACTGGCGCGCGCCTCCATCACCTGCAGGACGCGCTGGTGGTTCAGGTTCTCCGCCCGCAACAGCTCCTCCTCCCGCTGCGACCAATCGCACGCCTCCCTCCCGGTGTCGACGCTCGTTGCCTCCTCATCCTCATCTTCCTCCTGCACGACCTGACACAACACACACACACACACACGATGCACAGAGTCGCGCAGGCGTGCTCAGCATTAGTGGCAGGTGTGCGTTGGTGCACGCATTGACCTGTAACTGCTGTTTCTTCATCAGCCGCTCCTTCTCTTGGACGGTGCAGTTGAGCTGTGCTCGCAGCGATCTGTTCATCTCTCTGGTCTTCTGAATCTCCTGCTTCATTCGCTCCATCTCCCCACTGCCGGGGCCGCCTTCTCTCTCCCTCTCCCCGGCCCCCTTTTCGGAGAGGGCTCGGTTCTCCTCCAGCTGGGGATGCAGAAAGGTGGAGGTTCAAAAAGAATAAGCGAACGTGTGTGTGTGTGTGTGTGTGTGTGAGTATGTGCGACCTGTGTCTGTAGCTCTTCCAGCTTGTGCTGCCAGTGATGGTTAAGGTCTCTGATCTCCTTCTCTCTTTCTTTCTGAACATCTGCTACATGATCCGAGAAGTTCTTCTCAAACTGCAGCCTGCGCACATTCATATACACACATATCCATATATAGGATAATTTCTTACATCATATTTCCCATTCAAACAATATATAATGTACAAAAATGTACGGGTCCTTCTACAGACCTGATCCTCTCCTCCATGCTGTGGTTGGCCTGCTGTAGAATCTCCCTCTCTTTCTTCAGACTGGAGATCTCTGCTTGCAGGTTTTCCTTCTGCAGAGCAAAGTCCCTCTAGAGGATCGGGCAGGTTAGTTAATGGGGCAATCGTGGTCTAGGGTGGGTGTATGCCAGCCTCTCTCTCTCTCTCTCTCTCTCTCTCTCTCTCTCTCTCTCTCTCTCTCTCTCTCTCTCTCTCTCTTTCCATTCCTCTGAGCAGTACAGATATGCTGAAGTCCGCAAGTCCTGTACTGGCCTTAGAGACTCCTAGGGCCGTGCACGTGCATGGGCAGGCGTGCATGTGCACGTGCGCGCTCACGTGCGTGCTCACGTGCGTGCTTGCGTACCTGCGTTTGCTCAAGGTTGTGGTGTGTGCCCTCTAGCTCGGTCCTCAGTCTTTCACACTGTGGGCCGCACGTGGGGCCGGCCTCCTCCTTCTCCCGCTGTGCCTCCCTCTCCGCCTCCCTCCTCCGCATCTCCTCCCTCTCCTCCTCCAGCGATTGGATCACTTCCTGCAGTTTTCTGATCTGCGTGAGAAGCATTGCGAGGCACGCCTCATGAAAGCGATGAAACCCGATGCGTGCATGGGCCTGGGTGCTGCGTATTGATCCGGGGTGATCTGAGTAGCAGTTCTTTACGCTCTAGGAATGACACGTTTTATATATTCGTGTTTACTTATAGCCATGATGCTTTTCCGTTTTCAACAGTCAAAGATTTTTCCACTAGGTTTAAGACGTTTTCATTTGCTGCAGTGTGAATGTACAATGGTTCTGTGCTTTTTTCTTCAATTTTTTTTTCCATATTTGACATGCTTTATTGCTTTATGTAGATGCAGTACTGTAGCTGTTTAATGGCGCTATATAAATATTCTGATTCTGATCTGCACATTAACGCATATTTTGCTACTGAAGCACCTATCAGCAGTCAGGGTTTTTCAGAAAGTAGGACAGTAAGATTAAATGCATATTATGCTTTATTATTCTGTAATGTCTTGGTCCAACATAGTTGGAAGAGTTATTGCCAAGAATGCTTTGCAGGTAATGCTATAAGAATTATTATATTATGTCTCATGATAATGTATTAGATTCACAGATTCGGAGACTGCCCTGCTATTAGGTAGACTAATGGAGTTATAAATTTCTTTTTAATGGAGCTTCTTGCATATATCTGGGATGCCTTAATACATCCATGTCGGACCTTTTTCTCAGCAAGAGGAGAATTCTACTGGATTACAAAACACAGCAATGTGGCATCACCTACATATGATGAACATGACAGTTGTTCTGTATGATAAAATCATATTCCATACACTTCACAATGTTCCATTCACCTCTGTGATGGACACCTGCATTTGCATGCGGAGCTCCTCCCCCTCTGTCTCCAGGTGCCGCCTCTCCTCCTCGGCAGCCCTCCTCTGTTCCTCGGCCTATGGAGGCGGGTCAAATGTCAAGACACTCGGTGAGGGCGTCGGCCCTCCCATTACGGCCCCGCCCCCACTGCCCCGCCCCCACCGCCCCGCCCCCCTCGGCGCACACCTGTTCCGTCGCTCTCCTCTCGGCGTCCAGCGCGTTGTGCGCCTGGCGCAGCTCGCCGGCGTGCTTGCGGATCACCTCCTCCAGGGCCTTGCGGAGCTGCTCCTTCAGACGGGCTTTCTCCTCCTCCAGCTTCTGCTGCACCAGCTTCTTCTCCTCCTCCAGCTCCTGCCTGTCTGTCGCCCGCTCCTTCTCCACCTCCTGGTGGAGACGTCGGATCTCCTCGGTGTGAGCGCGCTGCAGCTCTAAGCGCATGGAGGATAGGGTGTCTGCATGCTGGCGAACACACACACACACACACACACACACACACACACACAAACACACAATGCCATGATTAGGATTATAAATATAGCCTAATTCAGCCTTTTGCCTTTTCTCCTTTGTGAAGAAAAGGTCATTTTCTGTGCATTGACTTTAACAAGAGCTTCTGTTCTCATTGTGTCAGTGAGGGGATCTGTGCAGGGGTGGAATTGAAATGAAGACTGCAGAGCAGCAGTGTAAGGGAAGTCCTGCTTGCTAGGACATCACACTGAACAGCATGTTCACACGGCTTGTGGAACATTCTCCCTAAAAATGAAAGTGTAACTATTTCTTGTCTGGCTAAGACGCATACCTGAACTGGCAAGATGACAATTCACCGTGGTCTTCTATCATTTTTACTATACTATCTGAAGTATCAACAAAGATAACGCATCAGGACTTTTATTTTGTAATGCACATGTCGTGTGAAGTGGGACGCATTTTAGTGCTGGCGTTTGTACCTGTTTGAGCATGCGTGCGTGGTCGTTGGAGCGGCCGCTGTTCTGAAGCTCCAACTCCTTGTTCTTCATGTTGAGGCGGCTCAGCTGCGATCGCAGGTCCTCCACCTCGGCCGAGACCTTCACCTGAGAGGAGCTTTGGCTCAGCAGCTCCTCTACGCAGGGAGAAGGTGGAAGGGAAAAAAGATGGAGAGAGAGAGAGGGCATGAGAGTGATGGGAACAGAGGGATAGCTAAGGACGGAAGCAGCAAAGGTCAGAGAGTATTAGAGGGAGAGAGCGATGGGTCTGTCAATAAGCAGCTTTCAGACGGCACCCCGGTGAAAACGAACGGCGGCTTAGATCAGATCAAAGTGTTGAAGTTGTGCTGTTTAAAGTGTAGAAACCCAGTGGGAAGACTAGCGAATTCAATCTTGGAGGGCAGGGGTCAAATGGTGAGAGTGTCACTCTTAACTACAGGCAGGCGTCCGGAGCAACCGCGTGAAACCCTGAGCAGGTGTTTGGCAGGGTGATTTTTACCTGACTTGCTCTGCAGCTCGTTCTCCTGCAGCAGCAGGCGTTCCTTCGCCACGGCCAGCTCCTCCTCCGCTTTCGCCGCCGTCCGCTCTGCCTCCGTGACCCGGTAACGCCCGTTTTCCAGCTGCTCCTCCAGATCCTACGAAGGGGGGAGCGGAGAACGTGGCGCTCGGTTCAGGGGTCAAGGCGGCCCTCGGAACAGCTCGGGACTGAGAGTCTGTTTCAGTATTCTCAGCGTGCCATGTGTGTAAGGCACATTTGGATGCAAAGTCTTTAAGGTGCAGGAGATCAAAAGCTGAATACATTTCACTGCGATGTGTCACAGCCATCTGGATTTGGCGAGACGTTTATTTCATTGGATTAAATTTCCTCAAACGCTGGTGTGCAATAATGAGTTTTGCTCTCTACAGTTCCCCTTGGGAAAAGACGCTAGGCAAGGCCACACCTTCTCTCCCCTGCTCTTTGAAACAGCGATGGAGCCTTGGGCTACTTCCATTCAAAATGTCTCACGGATTTGTGGACTGGACCGAGCTGGTCTAGGGAATAAAATTTCACTGCATACTGGTAATATGCTGTTTATCGCTGACCCTGTCATTTCACCACTTTGTATTATACACGCAGTTTCTTCATTTAATGCCTGTTCTGGCTAACTGGACATATCTAAAACTGAAATTTTCCCCGTTCATGTTTTGGAGTGAAGCTCACAACACTGAGTTTCTGTATTCTGTATTTCAAGTCTCATCTTCACGAAGGGTCTAAATATTAACCTGTTGTGTAAATCTGACCTAAAATTTGTTATCCACAAACTGAGGGGTTTGTTTATGCAACATTCCTGCAACATTCCGGCTTCACACTTCACTGCACATTATTTTGGAATACTTATAAGTGTAGCAACTGCACTTCTTGAATATTTTTGTAATAACTTTAGATACTCTCTATTATTGTTTGCCAAAAGAAACTGGTCTAGGAATCCCCCCCCCCCTCAAAATAGCCACTCTGCCTTCAGAGTTAGGTTATTTGTGGGTTGTTTTGCTATTGTTATATTGGAATGTTTGTACTATAAATGTTCTTTAGAATTAAGATCTTGAGACAGACAGGTCTAGTGATTAATGTGCGTTTCCTCCTCCACAGTTGGCCACATAACTTTTTTTTTGTTCTAGGGATTTTTCAAGGTAAGCCAGTCTCACATACTTTCAGATCATTCAGGAGCTCAGGAGCAGGTAGTGTAAGGTGCTATCACCACCAAGGTCATTAATTCAAATCCCACAGCAACTTACACATTAATATGTGAGCCTCTAAATAAGATCATTTACCTCTGTTACACCTCATCATTTACACCTGATGGTGTGATTAAATGATGTTCTCTAATTCTGAGGTCAGTGTTGACCTCAATATTGGTTGGACCTAACCAATAACGGTTCTCAGCTGTCACTCTTGTTTCAGCCACAACAGTTAGACATTTGCATGTTCTTCTGAATTGTTTTTTATATATTTAAAGACCATTTTAAAATAATCTTTTACAATCTTTTTTCTGTAAAGTTTCAAACCACCTGCATAGTCTCCCATTGATCTGCCAAAACAGTCCTAACCAACCGATGGCTGGACTTCACGAGAAGTGGAACCAAGATGTGCTAACTGTAACAACAATTCCTTTAGGTTCTTTAGGTGGAGTGCACATGGGTCAGACTTGTTTTTTCTAGCATATTCCACAAATGTTCAATTGAATTGAGATTTGGAAACCAAGAACTGACAAGAGCTGCCTAATCCAATCCTTATACAGGTGCCATTCTAGCAAGATAATCAATGTTATTCTTTTCATCTGTCAGTGATTATGATGAACTTATACTTCTGTTTTCTAGATGTGATTAAAATCCAGATCAAATCAAAAGCCAGTACTGACTGTATGCTAGATAATCTAATTTAATAATAATAGATAATATTAGCCAGATAAATTTAGCCAGATTGTTGCATATAATTTTTTATACTGTATAATACAGGTAACGGACTGCTTGGACTAAATAAAGGGAACTGTGCACCATCTCCACGCAGCTGTGTGTGTCAGAGAGAGACAGAAAGACTGAGTGATGTTAATTAAGGGTATTTATGTCTGACCCCTCTAATCTCTATCTCAAATGAAGGTGGAAGCATCACTGACACTAGCCAAATTACAACTTTGGACACAGAAACTCCCACACACTAGGAGTGGTGTGTGTGGGGGTGTGTACCTCTATTCTCTCTTGCAGTTTGCTGATGTGTCTGCTGCAGTCATTCAGCCCCTGTTCTCGTGTCTCCAGCTCTGCCTCCACCTTCTTCAGCCTCTGCTGCAGCATTGCATTGTGGGATTTGCGGTTCTCCTCCTCCCTCTGCTGCCACTGGCTCATGTGTTCGTTCAGAATTTGCTGCAGCGTTTTCCTCGCCGCCTCCTGCTCCTCTCTTCTCTCCTCCTCCACGACCTCCATCCTCCTCCGCCACTCCTCCTTCTCGTTCCTCAAGTCCTCCTCTGCCCTCTCCCTGTCCTCCTGCAGGTTCTTGAGCTCCGCCCTCAGCGCACGCAACTGCTTCTCGCACTCTTCCTCCACCCTCCTCCTCTCCTCATCCTCTCTCCTCAGCTCTTTCCCCTCCCTCTCCCTCTCCTCAACCTCCTGTCTCTCCCTCTCCTCCTCCTCCCTTCTCTCCCTCTCCTCCTCCGCCCTCTTCCGCTCCTCGTCCCTCCGCTGACGCAGCTGCTGGCACTCCTCCTCCAGACGGACGTTCTCCTCCTGGACCTGCTGGAGCTGCCGGCGCTGGCCGTCCCGCTCCACCTGCAGGCTCTGGTAGTCCCGCCGCAGGTCCACCGCCTCTTGGGTCAGCACAGCCACGTGCTCCGCGTACTCCACCTCGGCCCTCTGCCCGCGCTCCTCCACCTGGAAAACACACACACCACCTCATGACAACAGACCTAAACTGACTGGTGCAGAATACTGATTTGCATGTGCATGCGCACACGTTCAACCTCTTCCACCGTGGCCTGGAGCTCCAAGAGGCGGATTCTGAGGGCCGATGCAGACTCCTCCCCCTCCTCATCCTGACTTGTGGTTGGCTGGAGGGTGCCTTGTGTCTCCACGGTAGCACGCCGTAATGTCTGCAAGGTTGCTTCTTGCTCCTCATTCTTAGTGTTGAGAGAGTATATCACCTACAAGCACACATGCACAGACACACACATTTGTACAATGAAGATAAGGAAAACCATACAAGAAAAATAATTTTAAAAGGAAATAGAAATATACAAAATAAAAACCTTTATTGCAATGAACATGATAGCAGAATTCAGAGTCAGCTGAAAAACTCCAAATAGTTCCAAAATAGAAGCAAAAAAAATCCTGCAGTTAGTGTGAAATGTTAAAAATAATGTTCATAATGTTCATCCAGTTATATGGGTCTTATCATTTTTTTGGAATTATGTACATGTTGACTGAGCAGTATTTAAAATTTTTTGTTTGATTAGTGAATTACCGGCATTTCAGCTCACATTGCTGAATTGGTTCATTTAAATGGTATAATTCAAAGAACCAAATCAAAGCCACGTCTGATTCATTTGCCTTCACGACTCTGAGCCTCCACAAATATTACATGATCTGTGGTGTTATGAAGCAGGCTTGCAGTGGGACCCGAGACCTGAGGCCACCCAGTCCGGCCATGCGTGGTATGGGGCCTGCATGCAGAAGAATGCGGAACACAGACAGGTGCACTGAGAGAGAGACAGGTGCACTGAGAGAGAGACAGGTGCACTGAGAGAGAGACAGGTGGACTGGGAGAGAGACAGGTGCACTGAGAGAGAGACAGGTGCACTGGAATCATCTGAAATAGTCAAAGGCAAAGTGCAGCTGTGCATCCCACTCACTGACCTCAGATCTGTGGCTGACAGAATGGGAATATCTCTGGTCACTATTGACTACCGATGACTGATTACTACCGATGATTGATTACTACTGATGATTGATTACTACCGATGATTGATTACTACCGATGACTGACTTGCAGGGGAGCTCTGTGCATGTCGTAAAGATACAGGAGAGACATCTATGAGGTCATTGGCAAAATGCACAGCCCAAAAGGCTTTTTGTACCTGTTGTAGTTGGAAAATTAAGTTGTCCTGTAGGGAGCCTGCAAGGAGGACGCAAAGGAGGAGGATCGGAGGAGGTGGGAAACCCACCTGTGGCTGCTGGACGTGGTCAAACCCGCCTGTGCGCATACCCACCAGCAGATGCTCTAATAAGCCACACAGGCCCAACACCATTACACCAGTGTCAAAGAAGCCCGCCCTGAACTGCCTTAATGGCCATTTCCATGGCGACCTTGCATCGGCCGAAGCACGGGTCCGGTCGCATCACCAAGGTCGGCGATGAGACGACACTAGCGGGCCTCATTAGCAACACGTACCGAAGCAGAACAAGAGAGCCCACCTGCTCCCCCCGCCATCCCTCAGACGCCAACGCGCTTCTCTGCATGTTGAGTTTAGCCCAGCCGCAAACGGCAGGTCTTACAGAGGAGGTGATGCAAAGCGCATATTGATCGCTCTCATCAATCCAACCCTTCCTCCCCCCTCAGCCATCCACATGAACCTATTGATTTTGGACACCTCTTGAATTTTTGAACACATTTGCAATGAACGACTCAGGTATCGACTCAAGGGTCACGCCTGTATCGCATGCTTGTCAGCACAGTTCCTGCTAAGAGAAAAAGAAACAAAAAAAACCAAACACCTCAAGCAAAGCTGTTTACTTTGTCAGTTGAAGGCCTAATTAGCTTATAAAGATCTAAAGCTCCAGGCTTGTGATGACCATGTTTACTTTTCTCTGTAAGATATACACAATATTTGATTATATAATTTAATATATGAAGAGTGAGGTCTGCAGGTTGGGAAGAGAGCAACGAAGCAAGCAGAATTCAGATCTAGCTAAATGATTGCTGGTCTTGAACAGAGCCTTTGGGGTGGGAGCAATGCAACAAAAATGTCATAACAACAAAACAACAAAGATCAAACGACCAATCCCGCATGAGTATCCACTATGAATATCTGCACATATGATCCCTGAACTCCCATGTGCTATAATATCGACTGACCTATCAAAACGGCCCCAGGCATAAATTCCTGAAGTTCAATATCTTATTACTAAATGTTATGTTCCTATCCAGAACCCGCAGTGTATCAGCCAAACACAAATCCTAATCTATAAGGCTAGAAGTCAATATTCAGAAATGAGTATGTGTGTTCCATACATGTTTATAGATTATGGACATTAAGGAACGTAGATGTTGACTGCCTATGGGGCTGATGCTGCTCTGACCTCAGACCAGTGGACCGTACTTCAAAACAGACTGTAACAAAAGGATCATGGCAGAGTAAAAAAAGAATATGTCCTGGCCTGAGGTCAGTGAGATCAAGGAATAGTGCACATATCTTATTTAGGCCATTGATCTCATCCTGTCCTTTCCAGTCTGTACTGCAGATTGAGGCTTCAAACTACTGAAACAGGAAATACGACTTGAGGTCAGGAGTGAATTCTGAGGCACCACCTGACATTCTGCCTGACCTTCTGACCTTCCAGTGGTGCCGTCACTGAAGGGCTAGACCCGGATGCAGCATCTCAGTGGTGGCACAAGTCCAGTTCTCCAGGGAGAGGAGGCGAAAAATGTAAGAGACAGGAGGAGAAGTCAAGAGTTATTTATTACTATTGTTATTATTAGTAGCAGTATATGTTTAAAATGTATTTAACAGCCACAAGCAAACAAAAAAGAAATTCAGCCGAGTGGTCAAATTTGGGCGTCCACCAGAGACCATGGAGCAAGTGAACTAGAAATGTGATGTATCATGCTGCTTTAAAGTACTAAGAAGGTATTTTTATGTAAACCTTTCAACAGTTCAGGTCAATGGAGAAAGGAAATATGTGCAGATAGTACTGATGGCAATTTGTGCATTAGAAACCATCAAGTGGAAAGGGACCATCATACTGGTAGACCAGGAGTGACACTTCTGCTCCTGTAGGCTTTAATGGGACTTTTTTCTTTTTTGATCATTTCCGTCTTTCAATTAATTTGATTTGTGCTGTGCTTTGGGAAAAAAAAACCAGAAAACAGGAAATACCAAAACATGTAATCAGCCTGATCCGACTTCACTTCTCAATGTTAACGAGATCAAACAAATGTGCATTTCAGCCTGAGAACAGTCTGTGCCGCTTCTCTGCTCGTTTGATTTAATGCGACCTGGAAGTTAAACAACACATGCTCCTGTGTACACCACAGGGGTGTTTAACGTGTCTAGAGGGACTCACTCGCTGCAGCTTCTCTTCTTTTCTTACTGGATTAGTTTACTGGTGCCTATAAAGCGTGAAGTAGGGGGGCGTTGACCGCAGCCATTTTTTGTTTTTTTCCAACTTGCTTGTGTGTGAATGTGTGTGTGTGTATGTATACATACACAAACTCACACACACTCAGGAGCAGTGCTGCTAAATGCTAGCTTGCATAGTCTTGCTAATTGTGGACAGACCATAGTTCCTAAAATGGATCAAGTTGGCTGGGCAGGTCCTTTTGAGCCTGTTTATAGCTCTAAACCGGGGGTGCCCAAGTTGAGGACTGTCAAACTGCCAATTCCTTCTTTGCTTCTGAAATACTATTCTGAATGTGTTTGGGATCATTATCATGATGCGGAATGAAACTGTAGCCGATGAGAGCTCTTTCAGGGGTCTCTGATGAGGATCAAGGATACATTTGTACTTTACTGCTGTCAAGGTGTCATAAGGTTTATACAGAAAGTGATTATAAACCCTCAGACCTGCAGTGAGCATTTAATTAGTTTCTTGCTCTGTTCCAGATGTGTGTTTTTTTCCTTATCTGTAAACATGACCCTTCCCAACATTATTGTTCATTGTTTGTTCATTGTTTGCATTTTTTAGATTGTTTTTACTTGTTTTTTTGTTGTTTTCCAGCTGGTGCATGTCCACTAAGACCTGCTGCTTAAGTGTGTTGAACATGTCTGACTGACAATGCCATGAGTAACGTTGTACCATCGTGACTGACACCTGCAAAATGTGTTGCACCATTCTGCACTTTTACCTTTAACTTTTGCTATTAACTTTGCGCCGCCCAAAATAACCATGGACATGAAAATGATATTTCCAGATTTTGTATTTATGCTTGTGGGTGTATTTCTGAAGTGTGTCAGCGGGTGTCCTGCGACGGCGTGTCACCGTTCCTCTCGTAAGCTTCCACACCCGTGGTGTCATCAGGTTGCAACATCTCACTTACCGTGCCAGCAGCTTCTGTGGCTGGGACGCCAGCCTGTCTGTCACCAGTCACCGGGGGCTGGGCATTCCACTTATGATGGACTGTCTGGATCTTTCTCTGGCTTCCCTCACAGTGTTCATAACTCCTGCTGTCCTGGCTCTTTCTCTCTCTTTACTATTCTCTCTGTCTCTCTCTCTTTCTCTCTCATATTCTACCAAGGTAATTTACAGAAGCAATTCATTCGTACCCTGAAGTGGTGTGTGTGTGTGTGTATGTGTGTGTGTGTGTGTGTGTGTGTGTGTGTGTGTGTGTGTGTGTGTGTATGTGTGTGTGTGTGTGTGTGTGTGTGTGTGTGAGAGAGAGAGAGAGAGAGAGAGAGAGAGAGAGAGAGAGAGACACACACACATACACACACAACATCTTTTTATGTCAGCATGTTTCCACATTTCCTGAAAGTCCATTAACAATGACTGAGCACACTGGGCATTGCTGACATTCTTATTTCTAGGGGTAAAATGATTATTTTTCACAATGCTGTGACAGTGGAGATGTAAACATCACACTGAGGATTACACCCATACAGGTATCAGGAAAGACTGGATTCAAATTCAGCAGAATGGCAGCAGGCTGAGGGTATTTGTGGTTGCCAGGACGCCTTAACTGGATCTCTCCTCCCAAGGATCCAGACATCACTACCACAAATCAACAGTATGCAATCCTTAACCAATGCCCGAAGCAACCATAAGTTCTCAGCAGTTCTGTGTTTACTACTAATCAAAACTACACTTCATATTCACAGAAAAATATTCTTTGTCTCTTCCATCTTCATTTACATTTACATTTATGGCATTTAGCAGACGATCTTATCCAGAGCGACTTACAAAGTGCTTTGCATCCGATCACAGAATTCATCCTAGGATCATAAATGTACTCACAAGGTGGATGTGAGCAAATTTAGATGTAGCTGAACAAGGTATTTTGGTCTTGGCCTTGTATCAAAGGCCATGTAACAGCCAACAGCAGCTATATTGGAATGGAGAATCCTGAACTTTGCCAGTCACCATGTTGTTGACACAGACGGTGGGCCACGTTAGCTGCTTTGAGAATTCCTATCATCTGTCAATGGGTGTTAGTTTTATGATCAGATGTAGCTAAATTAACACCATATGCCATGTACCACACTGGACATCTTCACAGGTCAATGAAGTGCAAGTTCTCAAACATTTCCTCCACCATCTACATCACCACATTTATTGCTTAAATTACAGAAACTGTGGTTTGACTAATTTTCGCTTTTTATTATTTCGGAATTCTTTTAGTATTAGGTACGTTGTGAACATTTGTTTAAATCTGAAGTTGCTCGTGAAGTACAGCATTGCAGTCGAGTTAGGTAACTTGTAAACCCATGTCGCTGCAGAAGTGCATGGTGGGATCGCGGCTATAGCCGTGTTACCTCTGCAGCTGTCAGGCCTTTTGGTCATTTAAGTAAAGCTGACACATGGGAGGAGTCCTGGGTCTGCACGAACAGAATTTTTATATCAGTGGAGTCCAGTCATGGCTCATAGGGTTGAACATAAACACACGTGATGCAAGAGGGAAAAAATCATTTCAACCTGCTGCTGTGGTACTTCTGCTACACACGCGCACACGTCAGTTGACTTCCAGCCTTGGCCTAATGTATTCAGTGACGGGGCTGTTACACTGTCACGTACATGCCAGTTCTGCTAATAACTGCCGCTCCAATGACCCCTCTTACATTTGTGGGCCGACAGTTTAAATAGTCGTGACCTTTGACCTATGTTTATACGCGTGGGTACATCTGATATTGCTGACAGTGCAAAATTAAAACAGTAGTTTTCTTTTAACAAAAAATGGTTCACGTATTCACACCGAATATCTCTGTAGGTATACAACAGAAAACGACCAAGCTATGACTATATCTTATTCATTCATTCATTCATTCGTTCCTTCGTTCGTTGGTTCGTCCATTCCTTCTTTCATTCCTCAAAGCTAAAGATACTGAAACACGGCTGCTGAGCCATCTGCAACCCAAATCGAAAAAGTTGTGCGGTACACGCAATGTACTGAGGCTATATTTTCGAACAAAACATTTTGAACTGCAAACACACTCAGTGTAGTCTATTATGATATGGTACAGAATTCAGCTCTAATAATATTAGTATTACTTAACCCGCCCGGAGCAGGCACTCACTTGTTGTCTGTAAGATGGGTTTGACCATTTTACCCCTGTTGCATTCGTAATGTAGGGTAAAGTACTTATACTATCCAACGTCATAATTTTTGCTATATCGCTGACGCTGCTGTATATGGTAATGCGCCGTTAATCGCTGTATGCCTATAGTGGTTCCAGCCCATAGGCTAAGATTGCACAGCCTTCCACGTTGCTGCAATGTCGGGGATACAGATCAGGTTCTGTATGCGCTTTGCCTGCCTGCACAGCCGAGGTGTTGTTTATCTGCACGAACGCAATCGCTTCCAAATCACCATCACGTTCATTCTTACCTTGGTAAGCTGCGCTATTTTCTTGCACATTTTGGTGTGCATCTGATAATCGTACAGTTCTTGTTCCATATTCGAGAAGTCCGCAGCGGTCCCGTTGCATGTTCCCGGTGACTGGCTTATCTTTCCAGAGCTCGAAGCCATAACACCGGAGCCAAGTTTCCCGTTAGATTACGCTGATAAATCACAATTCAGACTGCGAAACGATCCATAGATAGGTTCTTTAGGAAATTTTGAAGGCGTCCTTTCTGCGAAGAAAAACATTTTGTGAAACACTGGAAAACGGCATTCTACGATTCCGTGACACTCTCCGGTTCCGCTGTTAAGTTGGCCGTCCGCTGGGTGCCCCCGGTGCCCCGTGCTGTCACAGTCTAATTCCATCGGGTACACGGACGCGGAAGAGACTTCTCTTCGTTTTCCCCTCGTGGGAAATGGGTCGTAACGATGGCATGCGAGCCTGTGCAAGACACCTGTCTAAAATCCAAGGCGGTGACGACCTGACTACAGTTTTACATTACGAATGACATCTCGTGGTACTGCAATGTAGGCTACTCATGCCCCTCCCATGCGCTACACACACACACACACACACACACACGCACACACACGCGCACACACACACACACACACACACACACACACACACACACACACACACACACACACACAAACAAACAAACAAATGGGTGTTATTAAGAAAATAACGTCTGTTCCTTTAGATTGTTGAGATATATATGTTGATTTAGATTTTAGAATAGATGTAGAATTTATTCATCTTCACTTTTTTCTTTTTTCTCTGCTCCATTTAAAGTGATCACATTTGTTTTAGACATTCACATACCTCCATGTACATTTTTCCGACATGGCAGAAAAAAGAAAAAGAAAGGAACAAGAAATGGAGTGAAATTATTGTAGTATGGGGTAAAGGTTTCATGCTGCCCTGTTTACATTAGCAGTTCACATGCACCTCGACTTACATTCTGGATATGGCCAAAATTCAGAACAGACTTTAGACTTTTCATTGTATTTTCTGGACATTGTTTTACAAATCTTCTGTCAGTGCCGTAATGGCACTAACACCTCTTACACCTGCCCCAAAGGTCACTGTCCATTTCCTTGAGAAATTACATGCCCCAAGGCTCCAGGCTGAAATGATATTATGACTAGTCTTTCTCCACTCTCTCGGCTAAAACAATACTATTTTTCACACTGCCCTTGTGGCCTTTCTGTGACCTACCTGCACCAGTCCTTGCAGCTAATAGCTTATGGCTCCATTACCACCTCCAGCACGTTCTAATTCCTAGATGGATTCAATTAGTTCAACCTTATTGTTGAAGTTCAACCAAAGGTCTTCCTGAATGCATCAGCATTCACCATGGCATCATGAAACACTCTGTTCTTGTATTTGGTTACATCTATGCTTACATCTATCATTTTCCATGTGGTTTTGTTCCTAAACACATTATTGGGAAAATGAGTAATTTCCAGGAATTTGCGATTTATCATAAATAACCTGATTTACTGAAGATGCACCCGATTTACATCACCACTGAGAGGTCTGCCAAGCCTGTAGAACACTGATCCCATAATCTGTGTCTCATTAATGCTGTTTTGTTGCCCATTTTTAGTTTCTAACACTAAACAGTAGATAGAACTAAGAACAGTAAGAACAGTTCTAAGATAGAACAGTATAGTGTTTTCAAATCAATGATGTTGATGGTGTTTGTAGTTTCCATGTCACACTATTGTAGTTCCTCTCTGATGTAAACTTTTACCTAGACTGGCACTGCATGAATTCACAGAGAATTCATTCCGGTTCAGTGATATTTGGAGTGTGTTTCAATGATTAGCATCTAAATATAGAACATTTTAGATAATTTTAGTTTTACAATCATGGAACATAAAGGAACTGTGTGATGTCTCACACACAGCAGGTCCATGCTAGTGTTCCAAGGCATCTACATGTTCCTATAGGAGGTCGGGGTGAAAACAGCATCGTAACACTCTCCACATGTCTTTTCTCTTTTACAAACTGTACCAGAAATAAAGAAAGACTTCTGGAATCTGTTTTAAAACTCTGATAATCTGATGAGAATACATTTGTTTTGTGTTAATGACATGCTAAACATTTGTGTGCGGGTGTTTTGTTTGCATTTTTGTTTACATGCATCGTCTGCGACTTCCTGCAGAAGGCTGACTCTTAGAATACATGGATATTCTTTATATAGGTCATCTGAACACTGATATACACCAAAGTCTTTTGGAAAGCTAGGTACATAGAGCACTGATATGGGTCCTGAGCAGAGGATGGCTTGGATTCATTTGAGATTCATTTGTATGCATATTGTGTCATGCTCGGCAAAGACTGGACTCCTGTATATGGGCTGGATCATCCAACATATTAAATTGATGATAACCTGTTTGCTGTTATTGAACATGCTATCTTAAAGGGGCAGTACACGTTATTTCACATTTGACATTTTATCGTTTGATTTCTGGGAGGAAATTGTTTCATATCAATTACTTAAATAATTTATTAAAGTAATTCAAGTAAGGCTGTCCCCCATTCCAACTGAATTCCATTTAGTGGAAAAGTAGGAAGCTGCATGTCAGATATTCAGAGACGATGCATAAAAAATAGAATATAGCTAGTAATTCCACTAGGGGGCAAAATAGAGCAATAAAATAGATTTATACCCCAGAGGGTTCAGTCCTGCCCGCGGAATAAACCTGCATTATTAAAGAAGAATAAACTCCATTTTATTTAAAATCTGCAGTTCCTATATTAGTGTTTTAGTCAGTTCTATCGCTTCACTCGCTTTTTCTGTTGACCTGGCACCCTCTTAAGTGAAATGTCTTTGTCAAAAAAGAGAAAAGTGGACACAGAGTGTTCATGTGTTCAGAATTGCATCCCAGATGTGGAAAATGTCACTGTGATCAGTTTTTATGCATAATGCACTGCGGTATATTAAATATAAACGCAGCACAAACCATTCACGGAAGGGGAGGCAGCTCGAAGGCGCTTTATTCCTATCCAGCACACGCACACAGGTTTTCTACCTAAAACTTGCAGGTTTCCTAACTCTTGCCTGTACATGTACGTGTATAAGGCGCTATACTGCCACCCTATGGTGAACAACCCAAACAACGAGACTACTTACAACAGTTGACAACATGCACTAAAATAAATGTTTAACTGAGTAAGTGTTGTTGAAATTGCACATACTTTTCTTAAAAAATAAAAAGCAAAAAGTAAAAGGACAATTAATTTCATATAAAGATTTTAATATTTTACTTTTATAAGTGGACTTATTGTTAGTTCCATGTAATTTTGGAATGAGTTTACTGGTCTGGCCCCCTTGAGATCTGATTAAGTTGTATGCGGCCCCCAGATCAAAATGAATTTAACACCCCTGGCTTATAGGCTAGTGACATATTCAGTAGCAAACCAAGAATGTGATGATGTAAGCATGTCTATATCCAAATCATTCAAAATGTTTTTCTTAGTGTACATTCCAAATGTACACTAAGAAAAATCTGATCATATTTGCTAGACTTAATTATTTAATTAAAACAGTGCCCTGTGCCCTTTTATGGGACTTACCAGTAGCAAATGTCTTGTAAAAAAACACTATTCAGAATAGTGTTCAACTTTTAAAAATAGAATTAGTTTGACAATTTTATAATAGCAAGGGGAATATGCCCCTAATGGAATTGCAAGGAGCTTAAGAATGACCTGAGACCTGATACAGAACCATAAGGAACTGAAGCACTAAGACCTCATATGAGTGTATAGCTATATCAGGGAATTGGTGTTTGGTTTCAGTAACAGAAACATTACAGGAAAATCACCCGGCTGAGGTTGCAAAGAGCTGGAGTGATAATGATCCCCAAGGCCTGGATGAGGAGCTTTGGCTCTATCTAGTCCAGTCCAGCGTTACACAAATCCAGTTCATCTCTAATTTAATCCACCTGCTTCCACTCATCCACTAAATTACCAAACCCTTCATACTCTAGAATATTTGAAGAAACAAAGACTACCGGTATGTGAAATGTTATACTGTTATGCTCTGCTTTGTTATGTTTGCACTGCAAAACTGGTATGACGTTGTATGAACCTAAAAGATCCTAGATGATTCAACATTTGCCAGAAATGCTAGAAGCATCACGGAGAAAAGAGTTGGGGATATCGGTGGCTGAAATGAAATGGAGCACATATTGCATCACGTATATGAATCATCAATACAAAACATAGGGTCTATATTCCATATTATCTACTTTTGTATCAATGTAACATGGCCTGGTTTGTTCATATTTGAAATGAGCCACCCAATATCGGCCACAGTTATCAAATTAATGGGCTGTTTAAAATCCTAGTTGTGTGTTGTGAACTATTGTCAATTTGATTGTGTAAAATGTGTCTGATCTACCTGCTAGAATCATCAGGACTTCCCTTCCTTTAATTAATTATTTATTCATTACTGTAGGGACTTGGACATTTTTTTTCAAAATTATTTAATCACATTTAAAATAGTTTTATTAGATTCAACACAATATAACTAAAAAAAAAGATGCCTCAATTGTAAAATTTGATCAAGCCAGTCCAAAGATATTCACATTTAAATCGGCCCTATTTTTTAATGCAATTAACCTAAAACGAAAGGAAATCTTGTGATCAAGAAATGTGCGCTAGTTTTAGCATTTGGCCATAGCTGCCAGGTTCGCGGTTTTCACGTCAAATTGGGCTTGTTTGAAAATCCAGCCGCGGGTAAAAATTCTGGGGTGGTGGGGTGCGGTTTTTTGGGCTACTTTTGATTTGGGCCACTGCGGGAGTTAAAAGTCAACATAAAGAATTGATCGCGATATAATACTTAATTTGTCTCCATTTTAAACACTCGTCACCCCCTCCCCCGTTAATAACGTTGGGCTTTGGGTTAGTTTAGGCTGCTGAAGGGCGGGTTTTACACTGACTTTGTGCGGGATATTTTTGTAGGCCCTGGCAACCGTGGCTAGTCCGTGCCCGCCGTTATCATGGTTCATCGAACCAACACGTTGTCTTGGGAGCCTTAAAAAACTACCTAAAACTGTACAGACTGGAATAAAACTAAAGGAAACAATAAACAAGAATATAATATAACGGTCCACGTATCTATTAATATATTTTGAACAGTCCCACAATGTTTTGAACGGTCCAAACGCGAAGTTAAAATTCAACCAGGCTCAAAAAGAAACAGGAGCGCGAAATGCGAATTCTTCTAACGGGATGAGAGAAAGCGAACATTCAGTTATGTCATATTACGAAAACTCTGGGAAGAAACCTCCTACAAACCGATGAAAACAGCGGTTTTTTTTTTTTACCGCGCGCCTGCGATGATTTCGCTTAGAGAAAAATGGCCGCGGCTCAATCATTCAAAGAAATTATGCAAATAAAGTTTAAAAGAAGTACAAGTATTGTGATTATAGTTAGTTTTTATATATAAAATTTAATAAATTTAATAAATATTTTGTGTTGGTTTATTAGGACATACATTTTGTGCTTTATGTATTACACCTTACGCCGTAAGGCGGCCAGGATGAACCAGATCGTCTGACCACCTGTACCGGCTCAAAAAAAAAAAACACTCTTATATTTCTGATAAAAATTAAACTTAATCAGAATAAAGATAAAATACTGAATTTATCTTGTATCTACCTCTGAAGCTCTTCCGATGTCTGAAATACAGGCGGTCCCCGGGTTACAACGTTGATCCGCCGTAAATCGATTTTCGGTGTAAATCGGAACATACGTACATACCGTAAGTAAATAGCATACTATACGCAGTTATCCTATCCTAAAGCTAGCCTTTTGGCAAATACCTTTATCCATAGCTGCGTTTAACTAATCCTGATGCACACCAAACGTAATGTCCGAAAATCTGAAGGCTGGATGACTCGCAAGTCAAATTACACTGCCATCAGCCATCCAGCGTTGATGATCCAGTGAGAGGATCATATTTCCTCAAAACAGATGTAATAAACCAGATGTGTGGTTTATTATGATTTGACGGATTTTTTCCCCCCAAAAAACAAATGACGGAAATCCGTCATAGTGACAGAGAACTTTAACCCATGATCTTATGATTGTTTAACTTTCTCAACAGCTGTAGCATCACTCAAACAGCTTAACACAGTTTCTTTGATCTGATCTTGTATCCCATTGACAACTTCCTCTAAAGAACAAATAAGGTTATGGACATTTGTTTGACCAATACCAGCAAATTGAAGCTCCACATGCCCCGAGGAAGACGGTGGGGAGGAGTGAGTGAAGAACACATATTGTTAACATACTCTCCAGTTTTCAAAGATGAACTCGAACATGGGACAACTAAATCAGATGAAGTAACAGGTACCTCTGCATTTAATGACATGTCATGACTGCTTTGAAAATGGTTAGTAGCTTCAGAAGCCTCAACATTAAGAGGTCTTTTCTCATGCACTCTTTTAATATGTTTACGAAATCCAGAAAAGGTTCCAGGAACATGTGCGCAACCAGTCTCACCACATTTCAACCTGAGAGTTCTTCCAGGACATAGTCCATGCATTAATTTTAAATGCCTCACCAAAACATTTGCGTCAGAATGACGGGTCTTGCAAATGAAACAAATCATATCTGGGGTAAAATATCTATCGGGACTACTGCAGAAATCTTGATCGAAGCTCAATGACACAAGGATTTTCTTTGACTAGTCCAATGTCTATGTTAAAAATGGTGGTCTGAATGAAGGTGTACATGTTACCAAGACACTCGCTGAACTCTGTTCCGAAGACAAAATGCGCTTTGAATAGCTCATCAAAGGCCCCAAGTGATGTTGTGGCATGGCATGGGATGGCAATCTTGTCGATGACGATGAAGAATCTGTGGATATTGGTCCTGCACGTTCCAGTCGCGAGGAGGTAGGGTTGACTGGTCTGGGTGATGGCGTCTAAATGTCCCTGGATGCTGTCTCCGGTCTGTGAGATAGATAGACAGACAGATAGATAGATGCCATGTTATTGAGGTGATGCTGAGAGGGCTCGCACAGAATGTCCAAATGACACAATTGGTACTAAAAATATACTGTTGACTGTTATTCATGAAGAGATAAAAGTACATGTACATCACCTGAGTATCAGCCCCAACATCAATGTAGCAGTGAGCATGCAACATATATTCAACTCAATGGCACTCTCATAAATAGTAAGTATATTTATGATGAGCGTATAGCAGTAGGCTTGTTGGCATGCCAATGCCAAGTTTCAAAAGCAATAAGTAGGAACCAGGTAAGTATTTACTGTGTGTGTGTGTGTGTGTGTGTGTGTGTGTGTGTGTGTGTGTGTGTGTGTGTGTGTGTGCGTGCGTGCCAGTAGGCTTGTTTCTAACCTTTAGGAACTCCACAAGTCTTTCAATGGCTTGTGTAGCTGACAGTCTCCCTGGTTTTCTGCGGCCTGGGGAAGTAGGAGGGAGTAAATACAACAACACCAGCAATGATGATAGGTCACTGTCCCAATCTAAGTGAACATTTAAAAAAAAAGGCAAACAAAGAGTAAAATGAATCAGTGTTCAAGTTAACACAGTGGGAGGATAATGTGTCCATATACTCAAATGTTATGAATTTAACATTACTGTTAAAAAGGCTGCCGAAAACTGTTGTACTGGACCTTTAAGGGGCGGAGCTTAAAGCACATGTGAGCCACATGCAGAGCACATGTGAGCTGCAGGGAGATGAGAAAGGAGCTGCACTGAATCACAGTTCTAAGTTGTTGTCGCTGTTTACAGTTCGTTGCCACCCCGTCGTGATTGTGTGCGTGGATATGAAAGTAGAACCACACATGTCACTTAAAGTGAGAATAAAACAGCAAACACAAGTTAAACCCACTGGAGTGCGACTAAACCTTTCTTTGGAGTTCTAACCGGACTCACAACAGCGATTTGAACCTCCCAACTAGCACATCACGAATATAATATTTTTAATGGTCCTTCGAGCCGGATAAGCAAATTGCTGTTTAAAGATGCAGAATCAAGAGTCAGCAGTAGCAGACGCTCGACCCAAACGAAATCCATCAGTACCTTCCTACCTATCACATTATGACCTCAGTGGACCTGGAGCTCAGAGTCAATTTCGTTCACCATTTATAAATGAAAAGGGAGCATCTATGGATCGAATAAGGTCAGAGCCTCCAGCTACAAGATCTCCATCACCACCAATCAGTCAGAGCTCGATGAGCCTGGGGGAGAGTGAGGAGCGAGAATCTGAGTTTAGCCAATCTAGGGGACTAGTCACCGGAGAGCAGCAAACCCACCACGTTTCTGAAGTCAGTGCTGCTCTCAGAGAGATCCGTCAAGAAAATGCTGAACTCCGTAAACAGTTCCAAAACCTGATGGTTGCTTTACAGCCCCAGCCAGCAGCCCATCACTCTCAATTCCTGCCTCCTCCACCTCAAAGTGTGTACATTGGTGGTTATGGACTCTACCAGCAGCAAAAATATCCAACACTCAGCAACCAAGGAAATCTGTTACAAGACTTAACTCAACTTCGAGTTACCCAACCATCAAGAGGTCTGCCCTATAACTATACAGCTACACCCCAGCAGAGTGCACCTTTCTTTCCAAGTGGAGATTTTTCATTTTTCCAACCACCCTGCCTAGATGAACCACTGAGAGAAACTACATACAGGGAGTATGTAGTCTGGTTGGGTTCAGATTCCTGCAGATACAAAGTCTTCGTGGGTACTCGTGTGGCGGAAATACAAGAGTTAACCGAAGCGGCCACATGGAGGTACGTGCCCTCACGAGACAACCCGGCGGACGACATCACTCGTGGCCTCACTATCCAAGACATCAGCAAAGGCAGTAGATGGACAGACGGACCTGAATTCCTGAAACTGACTCCAAATGACTGGCCCAATCTACCACCCCCACCTCAGAGTGATCCTGAAGGTGAGCTGAAACGACAAGTCGTTTGTTTAACTATGTCTAGCTCTAGTGTTCCAGACCCACATCAGTACCAGACTTGGGACAGCTTCTTAAAAGCCATCGCAAATCAACTTCATGGGGCAGCCGACCCTAACGACCCTCTCACTGCTGAGTCCTATGCTGCTGCCGAACTAGAAGCTCTACAACAGGCCCAAAGAGAGTCATTCCTAGAGGAAATCACACAGTTAAAGGCAGGTAAACCCATTGCTAAGTCTAGTCGTCTCCTCCTACTTGCACCTGAGTTCGATGAGGAGATAGGGCTCATCAGAGTGGGAGGCCGTTTACCTCGTAATCCTGACATGACTGTGGATGAAGTGCATCCCATTGTTCTGGACCCCAGACATGCCCTGACCCAACTCATCATCCAGGATTATGACGAGAGGCTCCAACATCCTGGACCAGAAAGAGTGTTTGCTGAGATCAGAAGGAGATATTGGGTGTTACGTGGACGTGAAGCCGTACGTCGCCATCAGAAATCCTGTGTTGAGTGCAAGAGGTGGAAAGGTCACCCTAATCCACCCAGAATGGCGGACCTCCCTCCAGCCAGACTGCGTCTGTTCAAGCCGGCATTCTATTCCACTGGTGTGGATTGTTTTGGGCCGTACAACATCAAGATCCGACGCAGTAACGAGAAAAGGTGGGGGATATAGTTTAAATGTCTAACTACGAGAGCAGTCCACCTTGATTTAATTCCCAGTATTGACACAGATGCATTTCTAATGGCTCTGAGACGTTTTATATCCAGGCGCGGGAAACCTAAGGAGATTCTCTGTGACCAGGGGACGAACTTCCGAGGAGGAGAACGTGAATTGCAGGAAGCATTTCAAACACTTCATCCTGAACTCAAAGAGCAGCTGGCTTGCCAGCAAATCAAGTTTGCCTTCAACCTCCTGGATCCCCACACTTCGGAGGTTGCTGGGAGCGTGAAATTCGTTCGCTGAAGACTGCTCTTCAAGTCATCATTGGATCCCAAACCGTCACCGAAGAGGTGTTGCGCACAGTGCTTATTGAAATTGAGGGGATGCTCAACTCAAAACCCCCGGGCTACACCTCATCTGAAGTAGCAGACCCTGACCCAGTAACCCCTAACTATCTCCTTATGGGGCGGCGGGATGCCTCGCTGCCGCAAGTCGTCTATGACAGCTCAGAGATTCTCGGGCAAAGAAGGTGGAGGCACAGTCAAATTCTGGCCGACCAATTTTGGAGAACTTTCCTGAAGCACTACCTGCCAGGACTCCAAGCCCGCCTGAAGTGGAAAACTGAATCCGCCAATCTACAAGTAGGAGATGTGGTCATGATTGTGGATAATCAGCTTCCACAAGCTCTTTGGCCTGTAGGGAAAGTCTTTCAAGTTTTTGCTGGACCAGACAAACGGATCAGATCAGCTGAAGTGTCAGTGAAGAGAAGAACCTACATTCGACCCGTGGCAAGACTCGTCAGCCTACCCGCCTTACCTGAGGAAGACTAATTACCCCCTTTATTCAGCCTTTTTTAGTTGTTCGTATTCACAGGTGAATACGGGGGCGGCTGTTAAAAAGGCTGCCGAAAACTGTTGTACTGGACCTTTAAGGGGCGGAGCTTAAAGCACATGTGAGCCACATGCAGAGCACATGTGAGCTGCAGGGAGATGAGAAAGGAGCTGCACTGAATCACAGTTCTAAGTTGTTGTCACTGTTTACAGTTCGTTGCCACCCCGTCGTGATTGTGTGCGTGGATATGAAAGTAGAACCACACATGTCACTTAAAGTGAGAATAAAACAGCAAACGCAAGTTAAACCCACTGGAGTGCGACTAAACCTTTCTTTGGAGTTCTAACCGGACTCACAACAGCGATTTGAACCTCCCAACTAGCACATCACGAATATAATATTTTTAATTACATACCCTCTGAGTCACTGCTTCCTGACTGAGGTGACTCTGCTGCTTGAATGAGCTCTTGAAGTTCAGGGCTGATGTGTGACAAGCTTTTACCCTGTTCGATGGTCTTGCTCTTGAACATCGTTGGCCACCTCTCAAGCAGTTTTGCTGATGTTTCTTCTCCAAAAAGAAGAGCAAAGTCTTGCTCGATCTGGAGATGGCAGACCAGTTTGTCAAAATTTGTTATGAACAAACAAAAATTGTACTACCAAGAGCAGGGAAGTCAAACTCAAATTGACCCGAGGGCAAAATCAAAATCTAGAACAAAGTCGTGGGCCGAACTCATTATTTTTTTAATTGACTAAAATTGTGCATACACACACTTAATATTTAAATTTCAGAAACAGATTCCCATAATAGTAAAAATGTGCCTGCACATATTCTGTTGCATATGAATGTGAGCTGTTTCACTGGTCTGGGCCCTGTCATAATCCTGTGACACACCAAAATTCATGTTCAAGTCTTATTACGCTACATGTGTATGTGGGCCAATTGTAGGCTTGTCACGATACTAAGAATTACAACTTCGATACGATACTTAAAAAAATATTGAAATTCGATATCATTTTCGATACCAAAGTCAGATACGGTGCTAATTTCCGTTTTAAAGCCTTTTTATTTTTTTTATAAACAAACAAATGAATGTTGCTTTGTGTTTGAAAATGCTTGAAATTGTAACTTCATTTCACAACAAATATCTGTCTGATTGAACAGTTCTTTTGTGTTAACAAATACGAGCATCTTGTAATTCCAGGATGAAACATGAGAGAACGTGAAAACGTTACGATTGGGCGTTTTCAAAAATAAACAACCATTAAATAATGTGATAAAAAAGCGAATAATTTCGAGTATATGTATAAATATTTAACTTATCCCAACAAACATGCTACGTCAGAAAGACGTTAAATAGGGTGACCATATTTTTGTTTTGGAAAACCAGGACATGGGGGGGGGGGGGGGGGGCGGGTGGCGAACGTAAGTTGTCGAGCGGGGGGGGGGGGGGGGGGGGGGGGGTGGCGAACGTAAGTTGTTGGTTCTCCGCCAGTTGAGTATGATGAGGCTCAGGGATTCCGTGTCATACTGCGCCGTGCTCAGGGTCCTAGTGCCTGTATAATTAATGGCCCGATTAACGTAATTTAAAAACCAGGACATTTCCACTGTTTTAATAAATATCCCGGGACGCCCGGGACAGGACGTGGAATACGGACATGTCCCGGGAAATACGGACGTTTGGTCACCCTACGTTAAAATCAAGTCTGTATCACGTCGGTCAGTCCAGACCCATTTTTGCATGTCTGGTGGACGTTCAAAACTGGTTCAAAATCTGACAGTGTGACTAGGACCTTAACCTTTTAACTTAACATGAACGTCTATGATGAGTTTTCTATCTGAACGTCTGACTAGGACCTTTATTGGATGTCAGGACGTGCAAAAACTGCAACTGAACGGCAGTAATAGACGTTTAAAAAAAACGTCGCAAAAACTTTCATTCTGGCTTTTCAGTGGACGTCTTTTGAACGTCTGACAAAGTGTCTTTGCTCGTGCTGGGAAATATTGAAATGGACCTTGAAAGTGACATACAAGTGTTTGAATTCCACAAGGTGTATGAACCCTGCAAACATGACTTTGTTCATCGCGCTGAAGCGCGGCGCACGCGAGGTCGTGCACCTCTCGAATTTTGTAACTTCGCGCGCGCCGCGCCTCAGCGCAATGAACAAAGTCATGTTTGCAGGGTTCAATTCAAGCGCTTGTACCAATATTTCCCAGCACGTTAAACTTAATTAAGTTAAATATTTATACATATACTCGAAATGATTCGAAATATTGCGCTTTTAATCACATTATTTAATGGTTGTTTATTTTCAAAACGCCCAATCTTAACGTCTTCACGTTCTCTCGTGTTTCGTCCTGGAATTACAAGAGTTAACGTAATAGCGTAACGTGCATTTTTCTTAACGTCTTCACGTTCTCTCATGTTTCATCCTGGAATTACAAGAGGCTCGTATTTGTTAATGTAATACAAGAAAAATGTCCAGTCAGACAGATATTTGTTGTGAAACGAAGTAGTTACAATTTCAACATTTTCAAGTACTTTAGCCTAAATTGCAGCACTTTTCAAACCTGAAACACACTGAAACACAAAGCAGCATTAAAATTCGTCAGGTAAGTGTTCATTCCCCTGTTTTGAGGGGTGTTTCTTTTATACTACCACATATAGTTTCGGACAACACTGCAAAGCGGAAAGTATAAAGCCTCCACCGCTCGCGGAGGTGCACGCAGAGTCGAGCGCTATGGTCACTCAACCAGGCTTTAGCGCCCTTCGTTGAAATGTTCCAAAAGCATCGCTTGCAAACGGGCTTGTTCATGTCCTTCAGTTTTCCATCTGTATCTGCTTCGAATCCAACAGCACTGCGTTTGCTTTAGCTGCCATATTAGCATTACAAACTGTCCTGTGCATTACGGCAGCTTGGGTGGGTCAAACGAAAGCGCATTTTATGTAAAAAGAATCGATACTTAAGGGAAACGAGTATTGTACCGTTTCAGAATGTTCAGTATTGATACGTATCGATATATCGATTTTTTTGACAACACTACTTGTAATTCCAGGAGAAACATGAGAGAATGTGAAGACATTAAGATTGGGCGTTTTGAAAATAAACCACCATTAAATAATGTGATTAAAAGCGAATTATTTTGAATCATTTCGAGTATATGTATAAATATTTAACTTATTTAAGTTTATCATGCTGGGAAATATTGAAATGGACCTTGAAAGTGACGTACAAGTGCTTTAATTCCACCTTATAAAGGTGTATGAACCCTGCAAACATGACTTTGTTTATTGTGCAGAGGCACGACGCGCGGAAGTTACAAAATTCGAGAGGTGCACGACCTTGCGAATCAACAGCGCGCAAGGCCCTCGCGCACGGGCGGAACCACAGCGATTATGTCATTTTCACGGGTAGACGGGCTGCGGGCCGGATCAAGTTCATCCGGCCCGCGGGCCGCCAGTTGAATAGCCCTGCTGTAGACAGTCAACCAGTTTCAGCTGAGGAAAATTAAATTAAAACAGGCGAATACACCACAATTAAGCCAACTACAGGAAATTCTGATGTATGGAAGTCATTTTCCATTGTAATTAATGGAGATGGAAATCGTGCTTGTTGTGATAGATGTCAGAAAGTGTTGATGTACACCTGACGGCATGTGTTTGAACTGTGGTAAGAAATGGGACAGCGTGATCCATCGCTATATTGCTGATTTAATAAATACATTAGAAAGTTTCAAGTACTAAATTTAATTAACTCAATTTTTTGGCGGGAGCGGGACTAAAACAAGCGGGAGCTGGACTAAAAAAAAGTCCCACGCAGACCTCTAGTTAAGAGTTTATAAAACCTGCCTTACCATGAATTAATTCTGCCTTCGAACGGGCAGTTACTTTATTTAGCGTTTAAAAATCACCATTTTCAAAACTTTTGATCTACTGAACGGAATACAACAGAACACGGACATGTTCAACATGATTTAATGTTTTCAAAATGACCAACAGTCACTCGGTATCACGTACAATTAGCCACCAATTCATTAATTTTAAGTGCGAGTCCAGTGATACCATGAAAAATCAGCGCTGCTAAGCCTGACGGCGAATGGAGAAAATTTCCAAGTACCTAGAAAAGCATTAGGGTTTCTGAACATTTTTTACATTTCAGGGTTGAACTTGTTTTCAACTACCGTAATTATCATTGTCATTATTGTTGTGGATAGTCCATGACTATTCAATGGCAGTGTACTTCATCGCTATCAGCTAGCAACTAGCTAACGGTCACCGACCGTTATTGCACTACGGATTAGCTGGGTGAAAAGAGTCTCTAACAGAAAACGGAACCCAGTGGCTTTCGGAATATTATGTCTGTCACACACTTAGGGATTTTCTGTTATCATTGCTATTGTCAGAAGCATCACTATCCTACAACTACTTTCAAATGCATTAACTACAGCTAACACCAGCCACCGAACGTTACTGCTAGTGGACTTGTTAAAGTCTTCTGAACTCGGATTGAGACTTCATATTAATCACCTAATGCTCAAGTGAAAATACACTGAAGGCGGAATGTATGCTGCTTTAAATTAATTCAGAAACTTACCTCAGCACACAAGTCTGCAGGTGGCAGACTGCAGAGCGATCCAGTCAGATGTGGAGTAGTCGTGGATGGCGCGAAAGTCCTCGCTGCCCGCGGGTGGGGGAGGGGTAGCAGTGCCGTTTGGGTGGAGTTTTGGTAGTCGTTTGTTGTCAAAAGATTGTGTTTTGGCCGAAAAATTCATAAAATCACTAAATGTAGCCTAAGCAGGGCATACTAATTTTAAAGTGTAGCAGGTAGGGGTGGGCGGATCGATATTTATATCGATAGTATCGATACAAAGGTGAGGATCGGTATCGGATCGATACCACGGCGAAAATATCGATTATTTTGCTGCAGTTTAGAGGTCTGCGCGGGACTGCTTTTTAAATCCCGCTCCCGCTTGTTTTAATCCCACTCTCGCCAAAAAATTGCTTGTTTTAATCCCGCTCCCGCCCGCACCTGCTTGTTTTAGTCCCGCTCCCGCCCGCACCGGCCAAAAAATTGCTTGTTTTTAATCCCGCACCCGCCCGCCACATACACATTTCTGTCGCCCCCGCCCGCAATCCTAATATGAATTAAATTAATTAGATTTAGTACTTGAAATTTTATGTATTTATTAAAACAGCAATATAGCGATGGATTGCGCTGTCCCATTTCTTACCACAGTCTAAACACATGCCGTCAGGTGACGTACACCAACACTTTCTGATATCAATCACAACAAGCCGATTTCCCTCTCCATTAATTACAATGGAATATGACTTCCATACATCAGACTTTCATGTAGTTGGCTTAATTGTGGTGTATTCACCTGTTTTAATTGAATTTTCCACAGCTGAAACTGGTTGACCGTCTACAGCAGGGGTCGGCAACCTATGGCACGCGTGCCACCATTGGCACGAGGCATAATCACTGGCACGCGGCACGCTGGACCAGCATCATCAAAAATATATATAATTTAATATAAATTATTATATTAATGGATTATAATTTCAAGTAAAAAGTATCGCCCCCCTAACGGTTTGGAAGTATCGGTATCGGTGATACTGACCAGTATCGTATCGGTATCGTATCGATACCAAAATTCCGAGTATCGCCCACCCCTAGTAGCAGGTAGGGACCTGTGGCCATGCCTAATTGGTCGCAAAACGTCATTGGCGGAGTTTCCTGTGGTTGTTTTGGACCAGCCGATATATGGGCAGCTAAAAAGGGGGGGGGGGGGGGGTGGTCCTGATTAGCAATAGCGAGCTAGCGTCCGTGCACGGTAATCGCAACTTCAGGGACAGTGGAAGAGAAAATAAAGTAGGTTATCCGACCGGAATTGAGACGCGGTGAGGATCCGTGTGGTCGGCGTGAGTGTTACTTCAACGGAGAACGATTCCTCCGGGACGTTGAGAACGCAGACGTTATTGAAAGGTATGGTTGTTTTATCCGGGCCTCTGATTATAGTTGCTGTTTGCCCAGTAATACAGGTATTTTATCTATGCTCAGAAAAGGACTGGGACACGTTAGTGTGACAAACGGACGAACGGTGGAGAGGTACTGCCTGAGATTTGGGGTATGTAGGCATTTGTGTTTATTTTTATAAATCAAGTACGTGACCTGGTTATGTCCCTAATTATTGGGACTATATTTGAGATTCCGGAACTGATTGTCACCTAATTTTAGCACTAGAAATGTATCATGCCGATGTGACGCTGCCCTCTTGCTTCTTTTTGTTTACCAGGTATAAGAAGTTGCGAACTGGGGCTAGCCGCTGTTTTGGGGTTTTCCTTGTTTTTTTTCTTCTTGTATTAAGATTTTAGATTAACTTTGACCTGCTCTGGCTCGTATGTCATATTGTAACTTCTTTTTTTTGTTTGTTTGATTGTGTTTTCTTAAACTTTTGTGTGGTAGAATGACTGCTGGGACCTTCTTTGAAGCTGTCTGGGGGGGGGGGGGGGGGGGGGCTTGGGAGGTTGCTTCTGTAGTGATTGAGGTGTGTAGTGTCCAATTAAGGGTGGGTTTGCAGTGATATCATCAGTATTAACTTTGTGTGTTTCTGTTTTGTTCTCTTTTTTTTTGTCCAGGCACTGGACTTTCCCTGGTGTGAAATTTTAGTAGTCAAGTACACATCCCACCCCCAGAGCTCAGTCTAGGGTATGTTTTAAAGACCGTAGTCATATCTATACTCTTTTTATAAAGTTGTGGTATCCCTTGGCTATCATACTTATTAAAGAGAAGGTGTTTTTTTTATGTCAGCCAAGTTTTAATAGTGACCAATGGTTAATAAAGAACCTGTGTATTTTCTAAAGTAGTAACCTGTGTGCGTGTACTCATTCAGAGCTCCTCTTTGCTCTTGGAGTAAACTAAGGGGTGGTGTAGTCCGCTTTAGAATTGGGTGCTGGTGCCACAAAAGTAAAGTAGCAGGCATAGGCACAACCAACGAAAAGTCTTTTAGTTCACAGATTGTGTGAAACACAGTGCTAGGTTTAACTCTTGTAATTTTGATTCTGTTTTTTAACTACCTACATTTAACTCAGTAGAATTAATTTCACTCCAGCCAGAGCAAATGCCACTCTGATAGAGCACACATTTATTTACTCTGGCATTTTGACTGTGTACATTTCATACAGGCAAAGTGAGCGCCTCCCAGCTGTCGGACTGCGTGCACTGGACACAGGACACAGAATTACCGCACGCTTTTCCCTCACACGGTGAGTGTCTAAGCAGTCCGGTGCTTAAACTTGCTTAGTAAACTAGCTTAGTTTAGCTAGCATGCCTTTAATTAACTTGAGATTTGATTAGTATCACAATTTCTATAAAGTTATGTTGCCCTCAAAATAAGTGCACCATGTAGAAGTTTACTTTTGACTAAGAATGCTAAGAATGTGTGTCTGTGTTTAACAGGTGAAAATGTTCTTTGGTAGCTAGTGTTAGAGCTTGCCTAATTGGAGCATGTGCCTCTTAATTATGTAGGCCTATACCTAAATAATACACAGGTCTAGACTAACATTACTCAAACTGTATGTCTATTAATGAATGATATAGAAATGACATTTCAGCTAGAGCTGATTGATATGTGAATTGTGAAAACATGAGTAAGAATTTTTTCATGATATGTGGCAGTATTTAATAAATATGTTAAAATATCAGAGTATAAAAGCTCAATTATATTTTTTATATATATACACTGTGGCATGCACTCACTTAACATGTATGTATGTGTGACGGGTAGAAGTCTGGGGCAAAAGGTGAGACCGTTGGGTTAAAAATGGCCGCTTACCTGTAGCGACTCTTATAGCCTCCTTGTGCGACGGGGGCTCTGTACCGGCAGGAGGGTGCTTTTATTTTGACGCTTGCATTGTTATTGATTTCGCTTTCACCCGCTATATAGTCTCGCGTAGGGGGGACGAAGTATCGTTTGATCTCGTGGAGGCAAATCTGAGCGTCGGGAAGATCGGGTGAAGTTATTTGGCATTTTAAACCTTTGGGGAAGACCCTAGGAACGGGACTGAGCTTGCTGGCGCCGCGGGTGTGTGAGAAGCCCACATTTATACAGGTATGGCTAGTTTTGTTTAGACACTCTGTAAATGCTGGCAGTTATGGTATGGTGTACTACTGTCGTAGTATCGTCAGGCATTGGTGTTTTTTTAATAGTAACCGGCGGTCCCAGTCCAGTGTATTAACGGTTTGTTTGTTTATTTGTTTTAAAAGGAGATTGGGGGCTTTCTGAACCAGCAGTGTTGGGTGGCAGATTTTGTGTGGCAAGTACAGGCCTCGTATATGCTATGGTATGGTATGTGGCTACACGCACAGGTAGTTAATTGTTTGTATGCTTTATAGAGTCCCGGGGAATATCTGGAAGTACTACAAAGCGAAGTTGTGCGGTGCATTCCACCTGCTACAGTTAACCGGTATGCATAGTTAGAGGCATTTTGGCCTCAGTGGGTCAGCTTTCATACTAATATGTGGATAACCATTCCTTGTGTTTTTTTAGGTCTGTACAGCCAGCAACAATAGCCACTGTTTTTTTTCTTCCCCTTTTTTTTGGGTATCTCTGCATTATACTTTAACTAGTTAATAACGGGACGTCTTAGTGTTATTTGGAGGCTTTGCAGGGTGGTTTTTAATACCCTCCCCTGGTTATTCTGGTGCCCTGTTTATTTGGGAACGACGATTGGGAATAGCACGCTGAAAGGTAGAGGATATTTAGCCCCTTTACGCTGGGTTTCTGTCCCCCCGCCGGATGGACGGTTGCAGTGTCACGTTTGGTTTATTTTGATTTGATTAGTGTGGGTGACTGGAAGTATATTTATGTAAGTTTTTCTCATTTTATTGTTTGCTTACTGAATTAATGGAACGATAGTGGGTAATTTCTTACGGGGAGGTGGAACCCAGGCGGGCATTGTTGGTCCGTTTCTGCGTGGTTATTCTACTAGGCGGCCTCTATAATCTATCAGGGCCCAGGTTGTGCTAGGGGGAGGTGATTTTAGACGTGGGTCCGATATCGCTTTGATGTGTGTATCTGTCAAATTTCTTGTCCATAATAAAACTGTTAATGTACCAGCCTCTTAATGTTTCTGGGTGCCTTGTTTAGTTAATTCTTTGAGTTGGCTATTGAATAGCGGTGGAATACGGTACTGTGGGGTCACATATGTATGTATGTATGTATGGCGGTCACTCCTGAGGAGTATGACGACCCCGGCAACTTCTCTCGTGCGAGTATAATCCTATGCAGTGGAGGCAAGTCCGTCCGCAGTGATGACAGGAGAGTTGGGAAGCAACTGGCACTGGCACTGACTGGCACTGAGAGCCTCTAGTCGCACATTGCTGGCTGCGCCTCTGGGACTCTGCCCTGAGTTGACTTTCCACACTGGTGATGGACTGTCTGCAGTGAGCTCTCCAGACCATGCGGTTCTGAGCTGCAGCCTCCCATGTCTCTGCCTCGATATTGCAGATTTTCAGGTGGCTCTTCAGGCAGTCCTTGTAGCGGAGCTTCGGGCGACCAACACTTCTTCTTCCATTGTGCAGCTCACCATAAAAGACTGCTTTAGGCAGCCTTGCTTCACTCATGCGAAACTCATGTCCAGCCCAGCGGAGTTGGCACTGGGTAAGAAGAGCGTCCACACTGGGTATGCCCTTCTAACCTCTATGTTGCTGATGCAATCCTGCCAGCGGATTCTGAGAAGATGGCGCAACTGAGCCATCTGCGTGCGCTGAAGCTGGTTGACATGGCGGCGATACAAGGTATAAGTCTCTGCAGAATAAAGCAGGCAGCTGAGGACAACAGCACGGTATACCTTGCATTTGGTGGAGAGTCGGATTCCAGGCCCTATCCATACTCTGGTCTGAAGCTTCCCATATGCTGCAGAGGCTGCACTAATGCGTCTCTCCACTTCCCTGTCCAGGCTATTGTCACTGGCAAGTGTGCTTCCAAGGTAGTTGAAGCTCTGGACTGACTTGAGTGGATGCCCAGTACAGGGTCAGCAATAGCTGCGTGGCGAGGAGGCTGAAGCATGACCTCCGTTTTTGTGACGTTAATAGTGAGCCCTAGGCTCTCTGCCACCAAATGGAAGGCATCCAGCATGTTTTGAAGCTCTACCTCAGAGTGAGACACTAGAACCAAATCATCTGCGTATAGCAGTTCCCTTGCACAGACTGTGCGCGTCAGAGTCTTGGCTTTCAGGCTGGTCAGGGCAGAGCTCGAGTACAGCACTGAGATAGAGGGAAAACAGGGATGGGGCAAGCACGCACCCTTGCTTGACACCCTGCTTCACTGTAAACTCCTCAGACAGCCCTCCGTTTAGTGAGATCTGAGCCATCATTCCAGTATGTAACTGCGAGATGAGGTTGGTTAACCCGTCTGGGCATCCGTACCTGTGCAGAAGGGTCCACAGGCATTCTCTGTTCACTTAACATATGCCTACGTAATCCTACAATAACGTGATATTTACAGTTGGTTTATTAAAAATGCTTTTCAGTAAAAGTCACCAACAGAAACTCCAATGAAGGTCATTTAAAAACCAGGACGTTTCCTCACAAAAAAACCCAGGACACCCGGGACACCTGGGACAGGACGTGAAATACCGACTGGAAAATACAGACGTTTGGTCACCCTAAGTTTAGTGTCCCAACTTTTTTGGAATCTGGTTTGTAATTGAACATCATATGAGAGAATTTGCATTGTGAAATATTTATTCTATATTATTCTAAATAATGACATAAAATAAAAACATCAATTGAAATATCACATTGCCATAGGTTGTATAAAACCAAAGTGTTTCTATGTGAAAAGTAATACATGCATACTTAATACTTAAAAAGTAATACAGGTTTTATCTCTGTTAACAACTGATTGCAATGGTATTCTGAAAAACTTGAGCATATTGTAAAATATTTTGATGACTACAGGAAATAATACAGCTAATGAAACAACAACCCAGATAGCAAATTTTTGTCGGGCCAGATATGGCCCACATACGACACATTCTTCTGGCCCGGTTGCGGTTTGGAATGACGGGCCAATTCTGGCCCAACTAACATCCGCCATTATCTAGCCAAAGGTCACCCAGAATATGGCCAAAATAAGCCCTAAATTCAGCCAGCATTACCAGAACTCAGCCGGATTTGAACCATTTGGCCCATTAATGGCCCAGATGAAAACTATTTGCATTAATATTATAAATACACTAACATTTAAGCTGTAAATAAATTTAAGTGCAGTTCAATTTAAGTACTTCACCGTGTAAATAACAGATGTATTGAATCATTTAAAATAACTGAAAAACAAGAAATTTTATTTCATATTTTTATTCAAATGTGTACACATTTAAATGCAAATGAAGAACTGTCAAAAATTACATAAGATTTATAAAAAAAATAAAATGATAATGAAAGAATAAAAATAAATACAGATGCAATATAGGAATAAAACAATTGCATTCAGTTAAACTTGCTAATGTATAAAACTATATTGATAAGAGTATATTAATTAATTTCTTAGGCTAGTACTTATTTGTTCATTAAAACTATATACAAATCATGTAATAAGTATGTGTTGATTCATAAATAACAACATAACTCCTAACTAGTGCGTTTACCGGTGTCACTCTTCATGTTCTCTCACTGGTTCTTTCACTGAATCTAAAAACAAACAAAAAAGAGAAATTAATTCAACAAAGAAGCATAGAACATGGTTCTTTAGACACACCTAAGAAGAAAATATTTTCTGGGGTCCTTGTCCATAATATGCAACCTGTGATGTGGTGACCAGCGTACCCCATCACCAACTTGTAAGGTGGTCCTAAGGGACTATAGAGAGACATTAATGTGCAATTTAAAATGTACAAATGAATATACTGACCGGAGATCTGGTGGGGTCGACAGGTATTGGAAGAGTGCCGGCTGGAGCAGGGGTCCCTTTTCTCTGGGCCAGGAGGATCCACTGGTTCGAGAGGGAAGGGGGGTTCATGCTTTGTGTGTTGCAGGTCCTGTAAGAAATGGATGTATTAAAGTGTTGCTGGGGATGTACACCCCTAGGGTGGTACAATGTTTTGGCCTGGGCGGGGCCTAGGGTATAAGAGTCATGGGAGAGTAGATTCAGGGCTCTCACTTGCGGGATATAACGACTAGCAGACTGGGTCGTAGAAGTTATAGCCTTGCGGCTGACTTCATTCTTTGGTTTGGTTATAGTAGAAACCAACAAATGTGAATAGTGTACATATTTATACCTTCGTTTAATTTTGTGTTGTACAGTGTTTAGTTTACCTTTTTCACGTCGCACAATAAATCACCTTTTTGGAATATCTACATTGGAGTCCTTCCTGAGGTTCGCCAACCCACACTCTTAAGCCAACCTCTCTGACACACGTAAAACCGAAAGCCTCAGCAAAAGGGGTAGCAACAACTTCACATATGGTGGCAGCGACGGCCCGACATACGACCGTGGAAGTGGTCTGACTCGAGAAGGCGGTCGACTCACGGCAGCGGCGTGTGCAGGCGACAGCAATGGCTCCAAAGAAACAAGCACAAGTTCAGTTCCAAGAGGAGACCAGGAAACACAACCCACCTCGTCCGGCGAAGCGGTGGCCGCAACCGAGACAAACATGGAGAGAGTATGTGACATGCTGCAGACTCTAATGCAGGATCAGAGGAATAAAGATGAGCAGTGGAAACGAGAAGCTGCAAAACAAGAACAGCGATGGCGTTCGATGCAGCATCAGTTCAACCTACTCCAAGAACAAATGCAAAGAAGTCGGACTGCGAGCCAACAGGCAGAGCGCGACGAGGAGGAGGAGGACGACGAAAGAACGGCGCAGAGGCGAACGCGGATATTGAGGCCCACACCGACGGAATACACAACAAACGGACAGGTAGTACAAACGCCTGTACTGCCCAGCTGGCCAACACCGCGAATGCCAATGCTTAAAGACTCAGACGATATTGAAAATTTTTTAATCATGTTTGAGAGACTCGCACGGGCGGCGTCATGGCCACAAGAGAGCCGGGCACTACACTTGGTGCCGCTGCTAGACAGAAAAGCCCGCGCCGCTTACGTAGCGATGGACGCCGAAGAGGCGTTAGACTATGAAAACGTAAAAGAGGCGATACTGCGAAAATATGAAATAAACAAAGAAACTTACCGACAAAGATTCAGATGCCAAGACGTACGCGAAGACGAAACACCGAAAGAGCTGTACACTCGCCTCAAAGGTCTCTGAAAAGTGGATGACACCGAGCGAAAAGTCCAAAGAACAGATCGGAGACGAAATCATCATGGAGCAGTACTTACGGATGATCAATCTTGATCTACGAAGTTGGATTATAGGACGCAGCCCGAGTTCAACTCTTCAAGCAGTCAAGCTGGCGGAGGCCTACGTTTCAGCAAGACGAGCCAAGGGGACATTCAAGCTGGGCAAGTTCACCAAAGAACGACGCCAACACGGAGAGTCCGGTGAGTCAGGGGGTGGAGCTCGAGGTGGTTCAATGCCGCAGTACGTTAAATCTACCACAAGAGGGCAGTTTTACTCCAGATTTGGCAGGGACACAGATAGAAAAGGGGGCAACGCTAAGATTAAACCAGAGAGAGTCCTCAGGTGTTTCAACTGTAATGAAGTAGGACACAGAGTGAGTGTATGCCCAAAACTTAACAGCAGTACTAACCGGCTATGTTATAGCCCTACTAAGAGCAATTTATATCCCAAAGATGCCAAAGACATGCTTTTAAATGTAAAAGTAGAGGGGAGGAAGCTAAAAGCTTTCATTGATACTGGGGTGAGCCAAACTATGATCTTGGCCTCCTGTGTACCCAAATACCAGCTTAACCATACTGGTCAGCTCAAAGTCAAGTGCATACACAGGGATGAACAGACATACCCCACTGCCAAAGTAAAGGTGGAAATAAAGGGGCAGGTTTACTCATTAATGGTGGGACTGATGAATAGTTCACCATATTCGGTCATTTTAGGCAGAGATGTCCCAGTGCTTATAGATCTGTTGAGAGAGCAGCAAAGTGAAGCTGAAGTGATGGTTGCTACTAGATCAAGTGCCAAAAGAGCAGAACAGGAAAACATTAAGACCCTCAATGAGCTCCCCTACAGTGAAACTTATAAACCCAAAAAGACAAGACAGCAGAAAAGGCAGGCTAAAATACATGGCACAGAAATAAAAGAACAAGTGGTAATACCTGAGCCAGATTTTAAATTGCCAGAAATAAATATAGCAGAACTACAGGAAAGGGACCCTACATTGAAGTCTCTTTTTACCAAAGCAGGACAGCACAGAGAGGGAACGGAAAACCAGTTCTTTGTGAGGGACAAAATATTATATAGGAGGAAAAGAGAGATGGAACAGCTAGTTGTTCCAAAAAGTCTGAGAACTGAGGTTTTAAAACTTGGGCACTCCGAGCCATGGACGGGCCATATGGGAAATGCAAAGACGCTAAGTCGCATCTCTAGCAGATTTTACTGGCCAGGACAGCACTTAGACATTTTAAGTTACTGTAAGTCATGCCCAGAGTGTCAGTTAACTACCCCAGTCAAAAAGTCAGACAGAGCACCCCTCATAAATTTACCCATAATAGAGGAACCATTCTCGCGTATAGCGATGGACATAGTGGGTCCCCTCCCGCGCAGTAGGGCGGGCAATAGATATATCTTGGTCATCTGTGATTATGCAACTAGGTACCCAGAAGCCTTCACCCTCAAATAGGTTAAAACACGACAGTTGGTAAATGCATTGACTCAGTTTATCTCCAGGGTAGGCATTCCTAGAGAAATTTTAACAGATCAGGGCACTAATTTTACCTCAAAACAGATGAAAGATGTTTTTAACCTGCTAGGCATAAAAGGCATCAGAACCACCCCGTACCCTCAGACAGATGGCCTGGTAGAGCGCTTTAACAAAAGCCTGAAAGCGCTACTATGCCGGTTTGTGTCTGACACAGGGTCAGATTGGGACATATGGCTACCCTACATCCTGTTTGCTTACCGTGAAGTGCCCCAAGCATCCACAGGATTTTCACCATTCCAGATGATATTCGGGAGAGAGGTGAGAGGCCCATTAGATGTATTGAAAGAAGCATGGGAAGGCCAGGACACTACAAGTCAACTAAATGCTCTTTCACATGTGATGAAGATGAGGGAAAAGATGGCGAGTGTGACAGAGATGGTCAGAGAGAACCTGGAGCAAGCACAGCAGTACCAGAAGTGCTGGTACGACAAAGCGTCTAGGCCCAGAACATTGAAGCCAGGAGAGAAGGTGTTGGTGTTACTACCGACATCAGAAACGAGCCTGCTTGCAAAATGGCATGGCCCATATGAGGTGTTACGACAAGTGAACCAGACCACATATGAACTGTCACTGCCAGACTGCAAGAAAACAAAGCAGTCTTTCCACATCAACATGCTCTGGCAGTGGAGAGAACGGGAACAAGAGACTGCAGAGCATTTATGGGTAAGGGCAACAGGAGAAGAGCAGGAGTGTGTGGAGCAATACTTTCCATCAGGCACCAAACACTCTGGAACAACACTGGACTTAAACCACTTGACACCAATGCAGTGCAGAGAGTTACAAGGCATCATTCCCAAAGACATCTTCAGGGAGCAGATGAGCTCATATAGAGGCTTGGGAAAGCTAAGTTTCTGTCTACGTTGGACTTGTGTAAAGGCTACTGGCAGGTCCCATTGACAGCAGCAGCTAAAGAGCTTACAGCGTTCCATGCCCCTAACGGCTTATACCACTTCATAACAATGCTGTTCGGTTTGCATGGGGCCGCCGCAACCTTCCAGCGCCTAATGGATGAAGTATTGAAAGGAACAGA
This sequence comes from Brachyhypopomus gauderio, assembly GCF_052324685.1. Taxonomy (NCBI): domain Eukaryota; kingdom Metazoa; phylum Chordata; class Actinopteri; order Gymnotiformes; family Hypopomidae; genus Brachyhypopomus; species Brachyhypopomus gauderio. The sequence goes on along the minus strand of NC_135211.1, from coordinate 34,110,841 downwards.
GGAGTTCGCAGCAGCTTACCTGGATGACGTGGTGGTCTACAGTGAGACTTGGCAAGATCACCTAAAGCATATAGAAGCTGTGTTGAAGAGGATCCATGATGCAGGATTGACAGCTAATCCATCAAAGTGTCACCTAGCAAAAGAGACTGTGTCTTACCTCGGTTATGTACTTGGAGGTGGAGTCATCAGGCCACAGGTCGATAAAGTCGACGCCATAAAAACATGCCCAGCACCGACAACTAAGAGGAGGGTCAGGTCCTTCTTGGGACTTGTAGGATGGTATCGACGGTTCATTCCTGACTTTGCAGCACGTGCGGCACCACTTGCAGAACTGACCAAAAAGGACAAACCACAGAGAGTGAAATGGACAGAGGAGTGTGACAAGGCTTTCAGAGGTTTGAGAGACTGTTTATGTTCAGAACCGGTCCTGCAGAGCCCAGATTTCAGCAGACCATTTACAGTCCAGACGGATGCATCAGACAATGGACTGGGGGCGGTGTTGCTCCAGGGTGAGGAGGGCGAGCTGATGCCAGTTTTGTACATCAGCCGAAAGCTGTTTCCTCGGGAGCGGAACTACTCCACCGTGGAAAAGGAGGCACTAGCGGTGAAATGGGCCCTGGACTCTTTAAAATATCAATCAATCAATCAATCATGATTTGATTTAAAATATTACCTGATGGGCAATGACTTTGTGTTGGAGACAGACCATCGTGCGCTGCAATGGATGCCCCAGATGAAAGACTCTAATGCTCGCATCACAAGGTGGTACCTGTCACTCCAACCATTCAAGTTTCAGGTCCGGTACAAAAAAGGGACACAGAATGTCACAGCGGACTTTTTATCCCATCACAACGACTTGTGACTACGATAAGGAGGGGGATATGTGATGTGGTGACCAGCGTACCCCATCACCAACTTGTAAGGTGGTCCTAAGGGACTATAGAGAGATATTAATGTGCAATTTAAAATGTACAAATGAATATACTGACCGGAGATCTGGTGCGGTCGACGGGTATTGGAAGAGTGCCGGCTGGAGCAGGGGTCCCTTTTCTCTGGGCTAGGAGGATCCACTGGTTCGAGAGGGAAGGGGGGTTCATGCTTTGTGTGTTGCAGGTCCTGTAAGAAATGGATGTATTAAAGTGTTGCTGGGGATGTACACCCCAAGGACGGTACAATGTTTTGGCCTGGGCGGGGCCTAGGGTATAAGAGTCATGGGAGAGTAGATTCAGGGCTCTCACTTGCGGGATATAACGACTAGCAGACTGGGTCGTAGAAGTTATAGCCTTGCGGCTGACTTCATTCTTTGGTTTGATTATAGTAGAAACCAACAAATGTGAATAGTGTACATATTTATACCTTCGTTTAATTTTGTGTTGTACAGTGTTTTGTTTACCTTTTTCACGTCACACAATAAATCACCTTTTTGGAATATCTACATTTGAGTCCTTCCTGAGGTTCGCCAACCCACACCCTTAAGCCAACCTCTCTGACACGCGTAAAACCGAAAGCCTCAGCAAAAGGGGTAGCAACAACTTCACACAACCTAACAACACAACTTTAAAGTCACATCGAGTTTGATGTGATAGTAATCAATTTAAATTAATAAACTTCTGTTTTATGGACTTATGTTCTTGACTGACAAGATACACTGGAAGTAATGCACAACTGAAATCTGTGTACCTCATTCGAGCTCGTCTTCCTCCTTCACGGTCCCCTGCGAGTTGAAGCAACCACTTCATACACCGTTCAACATCCAAATCAGTTGCTTTGGCTGTGATGGGATTTCTCGGTATAGCATCTACAAAATTCAATATCATAAATCAAACAAAGACCATGTTCAATTTAAAAATACAAACTTTTAATGTTCACTGCTTTGCCCACATACACAAATCTCATTCTGCATTTTCAGCCTAAGGCATATAAAAAATGTACAAAAACAAATCCGAAAAAATGCAAATAAAATTAAAATGCAGTTTACTTACATTTACTTTATTTTATGTAAATAAAATAAAGGTTTTTTTATGGCAGATGCCGATATTTCATGATGATGATTATAAACATTAATTCAGCACTGTCTTTGGCTGCAGAGTGATCATACTAGTCAAACAAACTGGACTTTGAGAATCAAAAATGCTCGATCATGATACAGACTCCCTAGTGTGAGTACACGCTTAAAAATTCAGAAATTAACTCTTACCAATCAGTACTGATTTTAGATGCAGTGGCATTTTTCCATTGACTCCTCACCAGTTGATCCTTTTGGCCACACTGTTGAAAATGTTTGCTTCGTTACAGCCCAAACAGTCTCCCTGATGTCACCTCCACCAGCAAGACCCAAGGTGCAAATCTGAAAGTACAATGTATAATATACATTTTCATTCATTTCAAAAATGCCTACCGTACATATTAAGTGACCAATATTCATTAATTGCACGTTGCATCAGTAAGAGCAGAGTGTGAAGGTTCAATTAGCAGGGTAAGAGCACAGTTTTGCTCAAAATATTGCAATGCACACAACATTAGGCAAACATGACTATCACATGATGCAAAAAAGTCAAAATCCCCAAAAGTGGAGATGCATGTTTTGATGCTGGTCACCTGTTGAAACCAACCACAGGTCACTTACCTTCTTCTTTTGGGTCTAGGTTGGTCTTCTTCCTCAGTTTGTATATCTGTGTGCTCCACAGGTAGTTTTCTTCTAGCAGCACTGTAATCACCTAATAATTAAAAGACAAACTTCAGCCACCATAAACTGTGACGCTGTATTGTTCTGTAAAGCAGGCAGGCACTTAATGTCTAAGGCACTATCCACATGTACCCAGACATTTTACATTTACATTTATGGCATTTAGCAGACGCTCTTATCCAGAGCAACTTACAAAAGTGCTATATATTTTAAAATATATAGAAATTCCTTTAACTATTAAACACTTGTGTGAGCACTCCAGCATAGCTTAGCTTAAGTGAAGTTTAATCATAAATGTTTCAATAAATATATTGATACTGGATTACTGTGCATCAATAACATATGACAAAAATGTTATTTTGCACCATTGTTACTTAAAATCACGATTATAGTGTTGTAATCAAAACACGCTGTATACTTACTTGCTGTGTAGATAACACGAATGCTGTATGGGATCCACGAGTCTTGTGGTTGCTCTTGAGATTTGACTGCTCTCAGTATCATTTATAAGGAGGCCCGTAGCAAATGCCATCTTTCACCCAAGCAGCTGGAACGACTTCTACCTCAGTGTTAAATGTGCAGTTCAAGTAGTCAAGGACAACTGGCCACCATCCACCTACAGGAAAACACAATCACAATGGCATTTTATTAATATTTTTTTAGAAATAATTATTCTAGTTACTGTTTAACATTCATCAGTTAAAAGAAAATGGTGCAAAGATAGCTGACAGCAGATATCATGCTATCTTTGACCAAGTTATTGTTGTGATTTTCATCTTAATCCCTTCATAGTTTGTTTACATTACAATATTGAATCAACAGCTTATCATAATTTATATATTTTGACTAGTCATAAAGTATTAATCGAATCTCTAATATTAATCACTATATGTTTTGCTTACATTATATTAAGGATCAAGTTGCTTGTTAGTAAGAATGACTGTGTAAGCGCTTGTGTGCCACTTCCAATACTCCATGCGTTTGCAGTAGGCTAAAAATGGGATGTGTAAGAGAAGGCTCACTGTGGCCTTATGTGGTGAGGCCAGGTAGTAAGACCTCGCTTCCAGAATAGAGACAGCTGTAGGTTGAATTATGGAATGTGCAGTTCCTATGTTTAGAGGGAAGCATATATAATGGTGAAGAGAGCAGACAGCTTCAGAGCTGCACATGGGGTGACATGATTAGGTAATGTGAGCTCTCCAGAGATCTCTGTATTAAATTAATTAATAGGCCTATGTGTATTTTTTAATAAAAGGATAAAGACAAGACTGGTAATGTTTTTCTTTTGCAATCAACGAACACGCTGCGCTAAGGTAAGAAAAGGTTAAAGCGTAACATCATATAGTAAATTAGATGATCAAGATGATAAGTGAGGAATATTTTATCAATTTCTCAATTTTATCATAGTTCAGAGATGATGTAGCTTAATGGCTACTACTCACATTTAACCCACCCATGTTCGTAACAAACACAAAAGGATATAGGTTAAGGAGCCAAAAAAAAAACAAAGATTTGTCCTAAAAAACAAAGATCACTCATAAACAGAGCCGGAGTGGCTAATCGGGAGATTCGGGAGGATTCCCGATGGGCCGGCTCATGTCAGTCTCTAGTTTGGGCCGATTGGGATGGAAATATAATTTTGGGCCGGATTTGCACATGAAACTCCCGGGCTGAAAAAGTGGCCCACTCCGGCCATGCTCATAAATACTTTTTTCTGAGCTAATTACCATACAAATAAGTAACTTGCAATAATAATAAGTTTATTTATATATCTTTCACAAACTCAAGGTCGCTTTACAATGTTAAAAACAATATCTCCATAGTATTTTGTAATACGCGCGCGAGCCGCATCTTGTAAAAAAAAATATGGTTAGCGAGATTTCACATTAACGACCGACAGCCTATTAATTGTAAATTCCTATCTTAATGCCATTTCACCTAAATGCGATGTTTTTGCGGGGCAGCTAAGTATTGGTTAAATATAACATTTGAGTGTGATTGTAGAGTGTGTTGGGTCGAGGAGGTGAAATGAGGATATCCATTTTGGAATACCAGCTAACGTTTTATTTCCTTTTATTTTATTTATTCATACTTTTATTTATTTTATTTTCCTTTTTATTTCGTTTTATTTATTTTTATTTTATTTTATTAACGTATTTCCTCAGTTTTTGAAACTGCTGGATATAAAAGACGTATACTATTTAGTGTGATTAAGTTTTAAATATTCTATCACTTAAAGAAATAATATAATTATTAGGAGTTAATACTTATTATACCTGTGTCAACACTATAGCTGTGATCAGCAGCTATGGGCCCTGTCTTTACAGGTCCAGTGGTGCATCGTAGTGCAGGGGGCTTCCTCTTTCTGAGTGCGGGGCGATGCACAAAAATGGTGGGAACAGCATCTGCTCTCAGTCTAGTCTTGCCGTTTGGTTCTGATGAACTGGTCTGCCTCAAAATGTGCCTGCAGAGTGATGTGAGTTTACTCCTCACACATGACAACTCAGTTTTGTCTACCCATATACATATCCCATAGCGGGTGAATACACAGTATTAGAGAACACTTACTGGATACGTATACACTCATTACATGTATAAAAAACAACCAAGGATGTGCAACAAATTCAAATTCATATTGTATCAATACTCATAATAATAATTTTCTCCTGTCTTTTTCTCCTCTCTCTCTTTAAGCCAAAGAACCATAGGGGATTCAATGGAGCCTGCAACTAGATAGCACCCTCACCCTGCACCCGAGTCTGTCTGGAGTCTTTGATTTTTTTTTGTTCACTATTCTGTATTTTAATAAATTATGCATTAAGCTTTCCAATAGTGTGTTTATTGTGAAAAGTGCAAATGCAGTGTTTGATGATTACCTCACATATATATTTGCTGTTGTAATCTTTAGTGAGGGTAAGATTGCTACTGCTTAGTTGAGACAACCATTTTTTTTTCTCCTCTCAGTATCAGTGGGGAAACCATACATTTTTGCTCGATTGGAGCATCCCCATGCAACACAGCAAACCATGGTGGACACTACACAAACAACACGGAGGAAAAGACACAGAAAAACTGCTTGACATGATATTCATATTTGAGATTATTAGAGATTTATTTAATGAATTAATTGCTGTAAATAAGTGTGTATTAAAAAGACAAGATATATATATATATATAATTTATCAATGTATTTTAATGTCATATACTGTCTGGATGTAAATGTAATGTGTTTTAATGTACCCTTTTAAAGCATATTTCTGCACAATGAAGTCAAAGAAAATTTTCCTTCTGTCAGAAAATGTACATTAGTTATTTAGATTACTTAGGTCCCCAATACCATGGGATTACAGAAATCACCATGATTTAAAGATATTGTGATGAACGTAGAGAAAGAGGGTGGGTTAATTAGGGGGAGGGGTTTAGTGGGATTAAAAACGGAAGAGATGCGTTGGGGGGGGCGATGGTGCATGGCGACGCTTTGTTTGGAAATGGACTGTTTTCCTGCGAATCCGGATTGTGTGGGTGCACTCTGAGGGACTTTTGTGGAGACTAAAGAGAATGCGAACGCGACTTGGAGACTTTGGAGGTGTTCGCGACATACCAGAGGAACTCTGAGAGACTGCTGAGTGTTGCGTGATGCATTTGGGTTAACGTGCTGAACAAAGACATCCGACTCCACAGCTACACGGGGGGGGGGGGGGGGGGGGGGGGGGGGGGGAGTCTGTTATTTTAAAACTAAACTTATGTGTATGTGTGTCAGTTGAGAAATGGGGATAGGGTGGGAGATAAACCGTTTGATGAATTAGTATAGGCCTCCCAGCATTAATGAATTAAGTGTGATTATTGGGTGTGTGTGTGTGAAGTGGTAGTAGGTGATGTGCCTTAATTAATGTGTGTTGTGGTGTGATTTTTGGGTTTTATAAAGTAGCACGTGATTGTTTGGTCAGAAATGCTGGTAGAGACTTCTATTCTAAACATTGTATGAGTTGGGGTAGGTAGCTGTGGGAAGGGATGGTCTACTGGGGTATTCAGTGAGGATAGCCGACGATCTTTCTCTAAATAGCCCGTGGGGGTGTGCGGTGATACACAGTGTCTTTTAAGAGTGTTTTGACGAAGGGGTTTTTTTCCCGTGATGTTTTAAAGAGGTATTACTTTAACTGGGGTGGGGGAATGTGTGTGTGTGCAGTGATGTCATGGGTCTAGTGGAGGGAAGGTCAGTCGTGCTGTAGGTAATTTAAATTATGATCATGAATAAATATTGTTATTTGGCTTAAACCTGTGTTGATGGTGATATTGAAGGGCGGGGGAAGATTGATCAGGCTCGTTCGGGCCGTACCGGAGACACAAAGGTGGTGGCAGCTATTTAAATGGTCCAGTGGCTTAGAGCCCTCTAGTGGCAGTAAACGGTAATATTACGTAACTGGCTACATAGAGATAAGGATAAAAAGGGGGTTCATTACAATATGTTAATGTTAGAAAATTAATCTGAATTTCTCACCTCTTCCTGTCCCTCTAAATATATAAATGAACGTAATATATAACAATTATAAAACAATCAAAGCATTAAACAGCAATGTGCTCTAAAATTAGCCTAAAGTTGGTCGCCATATGTTCACAATAATCCTCAAATCGCAGTTCTGTCTGTGTGTTTATGCGCTCAAATTGAACTTCCTGGAACTATCTGAAGCCTCCGTGAATCACGTGACCATCAAGCGTTTTGAACTTCCGTTGTCGCGACTCTCTCTCTATACGGCTCTGACCTAAACAAGAAAAGAAGCACATATGTTTTTATAAGAAAAAAGAAACTTTACTCACCATATGAGGTTGGCTTGACTTGTTTTTCCCGCATTGGTGGCGCTGCTCTCCTCAGGATGAAGCAGGTTCAGACCAGTTCACTCAACGACCGTCCCGCTCCACCCCTCCCCCACCCCATATATGTCACGCCCCCATGTTGCTTTGAGGACCACAAGACAGCTTCACTAATGTATTACTCTAATACAGAGTAAAATGGGCAACTTTCGGAAACATAAATTATATATATATAAACTATGCATCTTACAATGTGATATGTAATCTGAACATATATATATATATATATATATATATATATATATATATATTTGTAAATGGCAAACATTTACCCATGTCACTAGCATTTAGCAACCATTTTGTTCATAAAAATGAATTAATACTAATAATAAACTAAACACTAATAATACACTTTCTCTAGCTCAGGATGCAAATATAAACAGTAACACTTAATTAACAGGACCCAAGACAACACAAGGTAAATTATTATATTATATTATATTATATTATATTCATTATTTGTCTTTAAATTATGAGACATTATAATTTTTATAATTATATTAAAAGTTTATATATCATTTATGCAGTTTAAAAAAGTTTATATATCAGTTATAAATCATTTATGCAGATCTGCTTGTTTAATGTCAGACTGAAACAGCACAACTGAAAAATTCCGGTAGACCAGCAGTGGGCCGCAAATGGCCCAATACCGTGTTGCCTTTGCTGACATTCAGCCAGATCTGCCGGCATACTGCCACATTTGGCCCAGCATCGTATGCTATCTGGAAATACAGCTAATCAGACAACAATACAGCTAAGGAAACAGCAGGAAATGTAATAAAATAGCAGCTTTGCACTGTGTTAGACGCTCAAAACTCTGCTGCCTGTGAAGGTTGCCATGTGTTCTTCTAATTTACCTGTAGGTAAAGATTTAACTAATTGTAAATGATTTCATTATATTCCAAAACAAATCTCTTTTGCTCTCAATGTATTAGTGAATTACAATTACAGAAGGCCTCTCACATCTTTCTAGAACATATAAAACCTTTCAAGTTGGATTGACCTTCAACATAAATTAATCCACTGAATGTTGAAAAGTTCAGTACCTGAGCTGCGATGGTTTGGAAAATGTGGTTGACCAAGCAGGTTTCTGTTAGGGCCTATTTATATACACCTTCATGTGAGTTGTTGTTTCCAAAAGCAGTAACACATTTTATCTCGGTTATCTCTGCATAGCTAAACTGCTGACGGCAAAGTTACACACAGCTCATTTATAGATATGCACACATCTTTTCACCTTTCTTCCAATGGTGCACTAATTCAGTTTTTGAGTCATTTTTTGAGTCTTAAGTCTTAATTTAATTCATTTATAACTATACATGTAATAGGTTTTCTTCATCAGACACAGTGAAAATGTGTCTGCTAAACACTGTAGGTTCTAAAAATAAACTGATTTACTTTAATTAATTTACTAATTAAGTAGGCATATTTCATATCCAGGTGAACAGAAACAGACCAGTCATGAGAGGATGAGCAGTGTAACACCGTACACAGCAGTAGACTACTGTAACGCTTGGGTGAGGGAAGCAGGCACCAAGACGATTACGGTTCACACTGAACATTTAATGAAAACACACACGAACAAGCTCTGTGCGGAGTGCAAGCAGGACACAGTCACACTCACGCTGACACGTAGCTTTGGACAAAGACGAGCACAAGACACTGCGCGAACGCACATTAAATAGGTGAATAACACAGACCCACGTGACCTCGAGACAATGCACAGGTGATACTAACGAACACGCTCACAAACAACCCACGCCCACGGAAGTACAAACTTGGACATAACGACACGCAGACAACGTAACGGCATGCCCACAGGGAAGGGTCCGGAGCTGCTCTGTGACAACTACATACCTAAAACATGTTTCTATTAAAATAGCTCACTGAGTTTATGTTTGCATTGCATATAAGTACACAGCAAATTCGACACACAAAATAACTGTATGGGAGTTAACTTCAACACTTTTAAAGGGTCTATATTGGTCCACTCCTCAGGGTGTTATTTTAACACTTTTCAAAGTGTTGTAGCAATAGTTATTTTTAACTACATAAAGAGTTCAAATGTACCACTGTGCAACAATACTCAGTGTTCAAACGTTTCAGCACCAGAGTGCAGTGTTATAAACTGACTCCCTTGCAGTGTCAATTTTTTCTCAACCGATTTACCATGCTGATATTGCGACTGGAAAATCGCTGCCATAAACGCAAAAGCGCTAAAAGACCCCAGGTCCCTAGTCCTGATATGAAGTCTACTGGTTACTATGAACCCAGTGATGAGCCGCAACCCATGCAGCTAGGCCATACATGCCTGTCTCACCAGGAAAGGCAGGCGCGTCTCCAAGACGGCAGGTGTCTTTACTGTGGCAGTGAGGGGCATCAATGCTCCCGATGCCCTGAGCTCCAGGGAAAAGGACAGGCCTGCCAGTAAAGCAGGAGGCCCTGGCGGTCCTGGTCTCAAGCCCTCCCACTAACGGACTCTTTGTCCACGTTGTGGTGTAACCGAGATATTGGGGGAGGGCCTCAGTGTTGGGGAAATATGACGTGTACTACTATGCGACAGGGCACATGTAACGTGTAATAAAGAAACACGCTATTCTTGCAGTTGGACCATGGGTTAAAGTTCTCCGTCACTACAACGGATTTCCGTCATTTAATTTTTTGGGGGAAAAATTCCGTCAAATCATAATAAACCACACGTGCGTGTTACCTGTTTTGTGGCTGAAATATGGTCCTGTCACTGGCGCTCATTAGCGCTGGATAGATGACGGCGGTGTCATTTGATTGACTTACGGGTCATTCCGCCTTCAGATTTTCTGACATTACGTAGAAAAGTTACCTCCCTCCTTATACTTTCTCGTCTCTCCGAAACGATAAGTGGTAGTAGAAAGAAACACCCTTCAAAAACAGGGGAATGAACATTTACCCGACGGATTTTAATGTTGCATTGTGTTCCAGGTTTGAAAAGTGCTGGAATTTAGGCTAAAGTACTTGAAAATGCTTGAAATTGTAACTACTTAGTTTCACAACAAATATCTGTCTGACTGAACAGTTCTCTTGTATTACGTTAACAAATACGAGCCTCTTGTAATTCCAGGACGAAACATGAGAGAACGTGAAGACGTTAAGATCGGGCATTTTGAAAATAAACCACCATTAAATAATGTGATAATTATATCGCTAATTATAGTGAATTATTTAGAATCATTTTGAGTATATGTATAACTATTTAACTTTATGCTGGGAAATATTGAAATGGACCTTGAAAGTGACGTACAAGTGCTTGAATTCCATCTTGTTAAGGTGTATGAACTCCGCAAATATGACTACACTGCCGTCATCCATCCAGCGCTGATGAGCGCCAGTGAGAGAATCATATGTATATAATCGAGGGTGTCATTGAAAATGACGCAATGAGGTCGTGCACCTCTCGAATTTTGTAACTTCACACGCGCCGCACTTCAGCGCAATGAACTAATCATTAAATATTCATTTGTTCATTCATTTTGAACATTATAATCTCATGTCCATACTATATAGTGACTACATTTCAATTTTTATTTGAATTTGTAGTGAAATATAGAAGTTATGGTTATTTATACTGAAGAATCTCTCCACCGATCACATACTTCGTCATCACATACATCGTCATCTGCACACTGCCTTGCTGGGAAGATCGGTGAGCTGTAGGCTGGGGCTTTGTAACATTCCCTGTCGGAGATGTGTGTCGAGGGTCAGGTACAGAGTATAGGGTTCATCAGATCAAGGGCACAGGATACCTCCATTGGATTACTTAATGTTCAATTTATTAATAAACAAAGTGAAAGTAAAAAGAGAAAAATCCAAGTATAAAACAATTCAGTAAGCTCTAATGTCTACTAGACATGAATCAGCAATTGTACAGCTCACAACCTTACTGGACTAACTTCAGTCAGCAGGTCACTTCATATTCTCTTACCGTGGCGTCCCTCCTTCTAGCCTACACCACCCTTAAATACCCTGAGCCCCGCCCTGGGCTAAACTGACATACTGGGTAGGTGTGTCGTACAGAGGAATAATACAATTCATTATTTACATCATACACTGCTGCGAGGAATAATACAGTCTTAATGATTTGTTCAAATGACCATTGTCAATCTCTTTTACCGGTAAGTATATTTAATGTCCAGTTCTCTTTTAATCCTGAGTGTCCTTCTGCAGCTCCCTGCATGGTCATGGGCCCTTCTGACCTGTATAAGGGCTGGAGCTGTTCCACCCCAAGCTCTTTGGTAGGTGTACTTGGTAGGTCCAGTCTCTAAAATGGCATATAGTGTGGGGCAGATCTCTGACCTCATCACACACAACCCCCTTCAAGAGGTCACAGCTAAGGGTGACGAGAGAGGAAGTCCGCAGCCACATTCTGTTCTCCTTTGCGGTACTTCACACAAAACCTAAAAGGTTGCAGGGAGAGATACCACATGGTAATCCTTGCATTACTGTCCTTCATCTTCTGCATCCACTGCAGTGCTCGATGGTCAGTCTCCAATGTGAACTCGGTCCCCATTAAGTAATACCTCAATGAATCCAATGCCCACTTCACTGCTAGCGCCTCCTTTTCTACAGTGGAGTAATTTGTCTCTCTTGGGAACAATTTCCAGCTGATATAGAGGATAGGCTGCATGTCCCCTTCTTCGCCTTGAAGCAGGACAGCACCCAATCCTTTTTCAGATGCATCCGTCTGGACAAGGAAGGCTTTACTGAAGTCTGGGCTGCGCAGAAGTCTGGGCTGGTTCAGAACACAAGCAGGCCTTCAGGTCTTGAAATGCTGCCTCACATTCCTCCGTCCACTTCACTCTTTTGGGCTTATCTTTGCATACCAGGTCTGTTAATACAGCTGCTCTACTGGAAAAGTTTGGAATGAACCTGCGGTACCATCCAACCAGTCCCAAGAATGAACATACTTTCTTCTTGGTCGTCAGAACAGGGCACTCCTTCACAGCTTCAATTTTACTGACTTGTGGGCAGATGACTCCACCCCCTAGGACATATCCTAGATAAGAGACTTCACCTTTTGCAAGGTAACACTTGGGTTAACTGTCAACTCAGCATCTGCAATCCGTTGCAGCACTGCTCTCACCTGTTGCACATGCTCAGCCTAGGTTGTGCTGTAAGTGACAACGTCATCTATATAGGCAGCTGCAAACTCCTCTGTGCCTTTAAGCACCTCATTCATTAACCGTTTAAATGTTGCTGCCGCTCCGTGGAGACCGAAAGGCATAACTGTGAAGTGGTACAGGCCACTAGGTGTGCGGAATGCTGTCGGTTCTCTTGCTGCTGGTGTCAATGGGACTTGCCAATATCCTTTACTCAGGTCCAGTGTTGTCAAATACTTTGCTCTACCCAGCCTCTCTATCAGTTCGTCAGCTCTTGGCATTGGGTATGGGTCAAAAGCTGATACTGCATTCAGTTTTGAGAAGTTTACACAGAATTATAAGCCTCCATCTTTTTTTGGAACCAATACCACTGGACTGCACCATTCGCTCCTTGATGGTTCTATTACTTCAAGTTCCAACATAGTTTCCACCTCTCTCTTCAGATCTGGCATCAGGCGTGCGGGCACTCTGCAGTTTGTCTGTCTGATAGGATCATCTTTCAGCAGACGTATATTGTGGTGCATGATGTTTGTCTTGCCTGGCTCTTCTTTGAAGAGGTTTGTTGGGATAATTATTTCAAGTTGTCTGCGCTGTTCTGTTCCTAGATGGGATAGGTCGAGTGGCATAGGTTGAGTGATATCCTTCCTCTTTATTGGGAAGTATTGTTTTCTTGTCTCCTCCTCTTCCTCAATAGCTCTAATCCACATCTGCTCTGAAATGTCCATTTTGGGCTCTCTCCATGCTCTCAGCATGTTGATGTGAAATATCTGCTTCTTCTTTTTCTTATCAGGGAGAAGTAGCTCATATGATGTTTGTCCGATCCGCTGTATGACATCGTATGGCCCTTGCCACTTTGCTAAGAGGCTGGTATCTGATGTTGGCAGAAGGATAAGGGCTTTTTCTCCTGGAACGAGTCCTCTATTCTTTGCCATTCTGCCATAACCCACCTTTTGATGCTTTTGGGCTTTCTCTATGTTTTTTTGGACGATCTCCATTAGTGTTGCCATCTTCTCTCTCATCTTGAGGACATAGGATAGGCTGTTGAGCTTTTGATCGGTGTTGTGACCTTCCATGCCTCCTTCAGTACGTCAAGGGGACCTCTGACCTCTCTACCATATAGCAATTCGAAAGGAGAGAATCCAGTAGATGCTTGTGGCACTTCTCTGTAAGCAAAGAGTAATTACAGGAGCCATGTGTCCCAGTCTGTGCCTGAATCTGCAACGAATTTCTTCAGCATGCTCTTCAATGTCATGTTGAATCTTTCCACTAGGCCGTCTGTCTGAGGGTGGTAAGGTGTAGTTCTTATCCCCTTAATCCCTAGAAGTTTGAACACTTCCCTGAACTGCTTAGATGTCAGATTAGTGCCTTGGTCAGTGAGTATTTTTCTAGGTATGCCTACTCTTGAGATTAACTGCATCAAAGCATTGACCAACTGGCATGTTTTGAATTTCCTATGTGGAAAAGCCTCAGGATAGCGAGTTGCATAATTGCAGATAACAAGTATGTACCGGTTTCCTGCCTGACTTCTTGGTAAGGGACCAACGATGTCCATAGCGATCCGGGTGAATGGGGTCTCTACTATGGGAAGGTTTATTAGTGGCACTCCTTATCAGATTTTTTTTGCTGATGCTGTAAGTTGGCACTCAGGGCAGGTCTTACAGAACTCTGCAACATCTACATGCTGACTAGGCCAGAAAATCTGTGTGCTATTCTGTCAAATGTTTTAGCATGTCCTAGGTGGCCTGCCCATGGTTCTGAATGTGCTAGTTTAATGACCTTGCCTTAAATATTTTGGTACCACTAACTGCTCTTGGTCACCTTTAACTCTGTAGTCAAAAATTGTCATTTTTATTTGCTGCTTTGTCCTTGGCATACTTTAAAAATAATGGTTTGAGTGACTGATCCTGACTCTGTGTGCTATGTTACTAAGTAGAATCTCTGTCTGAATATTAGGGTTTTCTCATTTTTCTACCAAGACTGTACCCTTCGCCTTGTCCTGCCTTTTTTCTCCATATTAAATGGCATTTCTTCCAGTAAAACTTTTTCTTGAGCCGTTTCTCTTTTGGTTTGCAGCCTAGTTGCTGTCATCCCTTCTGCTACACTCTGCTGCTCAGTTAAGAGGTCTATTAAAATTGGTAAGTCTCTGCCTAATATGATGTCACATGGGGGGCTCTGTACAATTCCAACCTTTAGCATATATGTTTGTCCCTTAATTTCAATGCTGACATCTGCTGTGGGGTAAACCTGTTCATCCCCATGTATGCATTTTACTCGTATTGAACTTGAGTGATCGAGTCTAAGTTCAGGTAAACACTTTGCTAGGATCATGGTGTAGGTGCTGGCCAAATTTATTTAGTAATCAGTCTCATAAAATTACCTACGAAATGGTGGGAGTTCAGACCTTGTTAAATTTTCCCGAATTTTATATAAACTCATTTAACTAAGGTCGCCACTAATTGTGGTCAACTCCCGTAGCCCAAATTGTTTGATTAACAAACTATAAATCTGAAGGTTACAGTTCAAATAATAGTTCTGGCTTCAGGTTGTAACAGAGAAACAACTACTCAAACCACAGCATTTAAACATAAAACATTTATTAATCACAAATCATAATAGTTAAAAACATCACAAACAAAGGGGGCAACAGGGTAGGCTAGTGTGTGTGTGTGTGTGTGTGGATGTGTATTCGAGTGCGCGCGGATGCGCGTGCGTGGGTACGTGTGTGTGGACGTGCGTATGGGGGAGGAGATCCTTTAGACAAAGAGAAACTCGATGGCGCGAAAACCAAACCGAGCTCTCACTACGGTCACGAACACAACGCAAATTTACTCTAACTAACTAAGGCATGGTTTCGTCAGTCACTATACAGCCCCAACGAGCATATCGTGGGACACACGTTTAACAAGTACACGAGGAACTGGATATTAACTATGAAATATAGGAATCAGTGTGAATAACCGAACAAGTTTAAACAGAATACCTATCTAAGCTTTGAACAGAATATCTCTTTAAGCCTTAAACAGAGTACGGTTTAACATGAACGTGATTAACACCACTGCAAACAAGCATTCACTCACAAAATATCGATCTAAGCACACAGAAAAGAGTAAAACAAGATATTGTTCTAAGTCTGCCCAGATGCACAGTCTTACTTTGAGTTGTTCAGTCCGCGGCCCGCGCAGTAGGCCAGGTAGCCTCTTGAGGAGGACTCCTTCGTGCGCTTTTGAGGAGAAGGTTCCGCTGGATCGCGTTGCTCCGTCCAGGGGAAGCTGCAGTGGCCGTTCGATCGGCGGTCCCTCGGTGGTCCGTTGCGTGGTGTCCCAGGGAACGCTGTCGACGTTAAGATGAACTCGCGGAGGTCCGGCCGTCGCGCGAATGTTCAAACAGTTCTTAATCGTCGGCTAGCTGAAGCGATTGGGTTTTCGCGAACTCCGCAAAAGAAATAAAAGTAGCGAACTAGTTACTTCTTGCGTCGCTCGCGTGCTGCACGGGCGCGAGTGCAGAACCAGTACCGCTTTGTTCTCGAAGGTGTGCGCGCTCTTCGTCTCTAGGTAGCTACTTTGATGCAGCCAGGTAGAGAGACCGAACAAAGGGGGATCCCCCCTTTTAAAGGGGATTCGTCTGATGACGTAGTTCCACATCCGTCCTGACGTGGGCCATGCACCTAGGGGAAGCACCCCCCCTCCTTTGTCTGTGGAGGCATGGTACCTACAATGGACTGGCTAGCACCAGTGTCTATTAAAGCCTTAAATCTCTTCCCTCCTATTTTTACATACACCACGCTATCTGTACAGCTTTCCTGTCGCTCAGTGCTCATTGTGCGTTGAGGAATGTAACATAATCTATTGAAATTACTCTCACGTTTAGGGCATACATTTGCCTTGTGGTCGATTTGGTTACAATTGTAACACCTCCATACTGCTTCTTCCTGACGTTTATCGCTGTTTACTATAACCCTTCCGCTATTTTTATTAGGACGCCAATGACTCTGTGGGGTTATTCTAGTGTATTGTGTCCTTGAACCACCGCTACTACCACCCCGATATTTACCGGGCTCTGCATGATGTATTCTGTGGACGTTTCCATGCCGGAATTCTGCCTCGGTTTGTCTCGCTGCCTGGAATGCCTCCGCTATCTCCATGACTTGGTCTGCCGAGGTTGGACTGCGTTCTATAATCCAGCTTCTTAGTTCCGGCTTTACCATCCTCAGGAATTGTTTCAGTATGATGGTATCTCCTATTTCCTCTTTAGATTTTTCTTTCGGAACCATCCACTTCTCGTAAAGACCTTTTAGCCTTGTAAAGAATTCTCTTGGGGTTTCATCTTCTTTCACCGCGGCGTTCCGGAATTGCTGTCGGTAAGTTTCTTTATTTATTTAATTTTTTTTTAGTATTGCCTCTTTAACTTTGTCGTATTCGCTGGCGTCATCCGCATCCATGGCCACATACGCTGCTCGGGCTTTGCCTTCAAGTAATGGCACCAGGTATAACGCCCATGTTTCTCTTGGCCAACACGTAGCTTGTGCTATTTGCTCGAACATGGTGAGAAAATGCTCGATGTCATCGGTTTCTTTGAGTGTCGGCATTCTAGCTGGAGGTGGTGTGTGTGTTACTCTAGGAGCTTCGTGCTGATGATATTGACCTGCTCTTGGAGTCTCCTCTCTACTTCGTAGAATCTGAATTCTGGAAGACCCCGGAGCTTCTGTACTTTCGCTTTCTTCATGGCGTCTTTCAGGTAGGTTTCTCCTCAGTTTGTCTTGAAGTAGCCCAAACTGATGGTGCAGCGACCTCCATCTTTGCTCTTGCTTTGCTACTTCACATTGTAAATGTTCGTCTTTTTCTTTTTCTCTCGGCTCCGTCCGGTCCTGTGTAGCTTGCCCCGTGTGCCACCGGCTCCCCATATGGTGGACGGGGGCCTAGGGCTGCACGATTAATCGTATTTTTATCGTTATCGCGATGTGAAGTTTCACGATAAACACATCGAAAGAGCCACGATAACTCCTTGAATAACAGCAAACTCTAATTGCGTTATCCTAGTCCAGCAATAGAGGGAGCTATTCGCGCTGCAGACTATGATCACGTGACGTAAGTAGGCAAGAGGCATAGTGAGGCAGAGTTGCCAGGTTCGCGGTTTTCACGCCAAATTGGGCTTGTTTGAAAATCCAGCCGCGGGTAAAAATTCTGGGGCCGCGGGGTGCGGTTTTTTGGGCTACTTTTGAGTTGGGCTACTGCGGAAGTTACAAGTCAACACTAAGAATCGATCGCGATATAATACTTAATTTGTCTCCAGTTCACACTCGCAACACCCCCCCCCCCCCCCCCCCCCCCGCCGACAACTTACACTCGCAGATTTTGTGCGGAAAACTTTTGTAGGACCTGGCAACCCTGGAGTGGGGTGAACACGCTCATCAGACACGCGATTTGGTTTAAGCCTGGTTTACACTTGATGCGGCGCGAGGGTCCGGGAGGCGAAAATAGTAATCGCGGTGGCTTCGCCCGTGTGCAATTGCCTCGCGCGCTGTCGATTCACGAGGTCGTGCACCTCTCGAATTTTGTACGTTCTTTTCTCGGCGCAATGAGAACAGTCATGTTTGCAGGGTTCATACACCTATACAAGGTGGAATTCAAGCACTTGTATGTCACTTTCAAGGTCCATTTCAATAATTCCCAGCACGTTATTGAATTAAATATTTATACATATACTCTAATGATTCGAAATAATTCGCTTTTTTATCACATTATTTAATGTTATTATTTATTTAAAGTTCGCGCGCGCTGCGTCTCGGTGCTATGAGAACAGTCATGTTTGCAGGGTTCATACACCTATACAAGGTGGAATTCAAGCACTTGTATGTCACTTTCAAGGTCCATTTCAATAATTTCCAGCACGTTATTGAATTAAATATTTATACATATACTCTAAATGATTCGAAATAATTTGCTTTTTTATCACATTATTTAATGGATATTTATTTTCAAAACGCCCAATCTTAACGTCTTCACGTTCTCTCATGTTTCGTCCTGGAATTACAAGAGGCTCGTATTTGTTAACGTAATACAAGAGAATTGTTCAGTCAGACAGATATTTGTTGTGAAACGAAGTAGTTACAATTTCAAGCCTTTTCAAACACTTTAGCCTAAATTCCAGCACTTTTCAAACCTGAAACACAAAGCAACATTAAAATTGGCCAGGTAAAAGTTCATTCCCCTGTATTTGAGGGGTGTTTTTTTTTTATACTACTAGGCCTACATATCGTTTCGGACAACACTGCAAAGAATGTGACACGCAAGATTAAACGCTTCCGCCGTTCGCGGAGGTTAACGAGGTGTGCGGAGTCGCTCACTCGTGAAAGTATAAACCTAGATTGAATCTATTGTTGAATAAACCTGCAAAATATTTGGAATTATTCTGGATTCATTACACAGTAAAAAACAAAACAAATTAACATGCTGCTGTTCAGAGAGACACTACATTTCTGTATTTTAATCTTAATTTATCGTGGTTCACATCGATATCGGGATATCCAACAACGTTATCGCACATCGCAATTCTAGTCCATATCGTGCACCCCTACGGGGGCCCCGTGTACACTGTCAACAGGCTGTTGGATGAGCGTTGTGTCTGGGGACATGTCTAGTACCTCGTGGACTGGGGTATGGGCCCGAGGAGCGGTCATGGGTGCCTTCGTCCCTCATTGTTGACCGCTCTCTCATCCATGACCTCCGTCGCGATAGGGCTGTTAATCTGGGCCTGCAAGGTCTCGGGCCTAGAGGGGGGGCTCTGCCAGGGCTGGCTCAGATGCCACGCCCTCTACCTCCGCAAGATGCACCCGAGTCAGTCCCAGACTAAATCGGCATAATCAGCAGTGATTCGTCTCAGCTGTTTTATGGGCTTCTTAAGGAAGCTTGTGGAGACAAATCACTGCTGAATTGTTGTGGTTATGCCATTGCACTTTCAGCCTTTCCCTTCCTTCTCTAGTGGTGGCTTTCACTCGCAAGGTGTCTCGCCACCTTACTCGCTCTTGCTTTACTTTCACTTATTCGAGTCTCTATCTCCTGCGCTGCTGTCTAGCCATTCTCAAGTTTTCCCCCACTGTTTTCTTCCTATCCATTTTACCTTTATTTTGGGAAGGTTTTATTTTCCTGCGGTGTGTTTTTGCCTGCAGCCAGCTCTTCCCCTGGAATCCTCAGTTTTGTTATATGCGTTGAGTTTTTTCTGTGTCCTTTTGTTTTGCCTTTCCCGTTTCGCTACGATTCATTTTCGTTTTGCACACGTTTAATTATCCGCGTTGCTTTGTTTGTTTTTTTTACTGAGTGCTCGCGTTGACTTACCCGCGTTGTTTATTTGTTTTTGTACTGTGTGCTCGCGTTGATTTCTCCGTGTTGTTTTTTCATTTGTTTTTTCTACTGTGTGCTCGTGACTCTCTCTCACACTGACGACAGGCGTTGTCTATCTTTCCGTCAGCATGAGCTTGGACTTGGGTCCACCCCTCACTCTGGTTTTTACTCGTGGTGTGTACTTATTGGTACCATGGCTTTACACAGTTAACTATATCTAGGTTAGTTGTGTCGAATGTGTAAACATAATGTTAAAAATTATTATTCATTTTAGCCATTACAAATTAACTGCTTGTGATCTACATTTCAATACTAACAGCTAATGGTTGTTTTTGCTAGTAGCAAGCTAGATAATATTATGCATCATATTCTCAAGTAATTTTCTCTTTTTTTAGGGTTCACACACATAGTGTGTTAACTCCAAGGACCAGATTCCCATACAGGGACCCAAATTGGCCTGATGGTGGCGCTATAGCAGACCATATTGACTTTTTGTCCATATCTCCTACACCGTAGGTCCTAGAACCAAAATTCCAGTTCCTATTGTAACAGACTGACTAGGAAGTTGCAATAAGTTAACTAGTTTCAGTATTTAAATACTAGTGCTGAATACCAAAGGTAAGTGTTTGAGGTTAATTAATAGGAAATATAAAGGGAATACTGTGGGCCAATCAGAAGACCTAGGATCATCTACGGAGCCAAGGACTACACCACACTAGAGATGACACTGCACCACTGTTTTGGAATTTGGGAGGTTAGGGTAACCTCCTTTTAATGACAAGGTAAGCAAAAATAATTTTTTCTTTAAAATAAAAAATAAAACAAAACAATCATAACATCCAATATGAATAATATCTCTAGGTAGATTATGCATATAATAATAATATAATATAATATATATATTAACTAGTTGGTGTCAATTACAATCAGCAATAAAATATCTATGTATGTTTCAAATAGTTATACAATATAATTTCCCTTGTGATCTGTGTGTGTAGGTGTAATTAATGTCCGTTTGTTTCACAGGTGGCAGTTGGAATATCCAATCTGTGGAATGGTACGCGTTTCTCCTACCGCTCTGAAGATGAATGAAAGTTCAGCAACAGCAAACGAATAGTTTCACTTTCACTAATCACAGTTGTCCACAGCACTTGCAGACTGCGTCCAGGGTCGAAATCCAGGGAGGCTCGCCATCAAACAAAAAAAAGGGGTCCAATCTGAACTCTAGCAAAAAAACCTGACCTATAATAGGTCATTTAACTCCGTCAATATCACGGTTTAGCCTTATATGAACACATATCAGCTCTAAACATTACAATTCACACTTAACTACACATATTCACAACATATTGACTTCCTTTAACAATTAACTGAACATATTTTACAGCGAAAAATAAATGTAACGACTGGCAAACAAGGGGTTACAATTCTGCAGTGCACGTCTGTGCTGCGCGCGAATGTATGGTGCACACTTTTAGCGGCACACACGGACCAGCTTGTGGTTACACAGGCCTAAAAATCTCTAATAAAACATAAAAATAAAACATACGACGCACGCGCTAGGGGGGAGCCACTCCGCGAATTAGGATGTGTTCGTGCTCATCGTCTCTGTGTCTTGTGTGTGAGAAAGGGGGGTAGGCACGGCAAGAGTGTGTGTGGGCGCTGTGGTGCGTTCTCTGTTCGTTTAAAGAGCCAAACTGCACTGTTGGTTTCTGAATAAACTAACTAAAAATGAGCAACCCGCATCCGACCTCCTTCTTGACTTCGCCACAGTATGTATAGTTCACATATGTCAAAGTCAAGGCCCGTGGGCCAGATCCGGCCCGCGAATTGATTATCTATGGCCCCCTGGATGATATTTAATTACTATTAGAACCGGCCCGCAGGCCACAGCCGCCCGATGGTGTTTTGCACGCACAAACACTACATTCCCCACAATGCAACGGTAGCCTGCGAAGTCACTGCAGCACACACAAGCGGCGAGGGTCTGCACGGCAAAAATGACGCAATCGCAGTGGCTCCGCCCGTGCGCGAGGGCGTCGCACGCTGTCGATTCGCAAGGTCGTGCACCTCTCGAATTTTGTAACTGCGCGCACCAGTTAAACTTAATTAAGTTAGATATTTATACATATAGTCGAAATGATTCGAAATAATTCGCTTTTTTGTTCACATTATTTAAAGGTGGAATTCAAGCACTTGTACGTCACTTTCAAGGTCCATTTAAATATTTCCCAGCACGTTAAACTTAATAAAGTTAAATAGTTATACATATACTCAAAATGATTCTAAATAATTTGCTATAATTAGCGATATAATTATCACATTATTTAATGGTGGTTTATTTTCAAAACGCCCAATCTTAACGTCTTCACGTTCTCTCATGTTTTGTCCTGGAATTACAAGAGGCTCGTATTTGTTAACGTAATACATTTGTTGTGAAACGAAGTCGTTACAATTTCAAGCATTTTCAAGTACTTTAGCCTAAATTCCAGCACTTTTCAAACCTTTATTACTTTATTAATTTAATGTACAGGATATGTTTTCTTTGAAGGAAGTTTGGTTTTATCTGTTTGCTTGTTGAAAAATGTTTTCACTTGAAATTACTGACAGATCCATAAGAAAATATTGCTTTATTCATTTAAGCATTAAATAGTATACACTGTGTTGGGTCTTGGTTCAATAGGCTATGTGCAATCATTTCAATATGTTTTAATAAACATTGAACCAGTCCGGCCCTCGGCTTGTAGCAAATTTGGTTTTTTGGCCCTCGGTGTATTTGACTTTGACATCCCTGGTATAGTTTGTATGCATATCTATAGTCAGTGTTGCCATAGTTACTTTGAAACAGTAATCCGACTACTGACTACTGACTACTTCTTTAAAAAGTAACTCAGTTAAGTTACTGACTACTTGCTTTTAAAAGTAACTAAGTTTGATTACTTTTAGTTACTTTCAGCAGAGGCTGATAACATGAAAATGACTACCAGTTCTGCCAATACTCACTTTATTGACATGTATTTTAACCGGAACATCAAAAATGACACTGGCATTTGTAAACTTTTTCTTGAAATAGGCTTAGGCCTACATGTTTTTTAAATAAATAAATAAGACAGTCTTTCTGTTCAACTCCGCCCACTTACAGGGTTGCCATCTCTCACGCATTGAGACACACGCATTTGACTGTCTTCACACGCTTACACGCCACACTTCCGATATCTCACGCCGAAAAAAAATCTAGTTTATTTACCTCTGATCCACATCTATGATTCAATGAGTTACTAGTTCGATCTGGCGCCAACCACCGGCGATCGATCGATCGCGATATAATACTGAATTTAGTCCATTTTACACCCCGCCCGGTAACAATTTACGTTCGCCGCCAAGCCCCGGTTTTTTTTTCAGGTTTGACGTTGTGTTTTTGAAAGTAGACAGCACTCTGTCGCCAGGACAGAGTGTACAACGGACCTTAATGTTGTCTTCCTGAGCCGAAATAAAATCAAAATAATGCCTGTATTTCCAGCTGCTAAAGGCGAACCTCTCCTTCCATCTGACTTTGGCGCCGCAGAGCAGAGATTACGTAACCGCGTAAGAAACGTGTAGCCAAAAAATAAGAATGAATAAATATAACCTACGTTCCCCCGAAATGCAGAAATAGTAACGCACGATGTTTTAGATAAGTAACTTTAATCTGACTACTAGTTTTTAAATAGTAGTTGCGTTAGACTACTCGTTACTGAAAAAAGTAGTCCGACTACAGTAACGCGTTACTAAGTAACACGTTACCGGCATCACTGTCTATAGTATATGTATAGTATGTGCTAGTCATGCCAGTAATGTCCAGTCATAACGGTCATGTCAGTCCAGTCATGTCAGTTATATCAGTCATGTCAGTCATTTCAGTCCAGTCATATCAGTCATGTCAGTCCAGTCATGTCAGACATAAGTCATGTCAGTCATATCAGTCATGTCATTACAGTCATGCCAGTCATGACACTCATTCCAGTCATGCCAGTTATGTAAGTCATATCAGTCATGTTACTTTTGTTCATCATGCCAGTGATGTCATTCCAGTCATGCCAGCCATATCAGTTATGTCAGTCATGTTATGCCAGGCTTTGCAGACTACATTCATACTTTGAATACACGGGCAGTCATGTTAGGCATACTAGGTGTGCAAGGAGTGAATTAACAAAGCATAGTCTCTGGCTCCCCCAATCTCTCTGTCTGTAATATACAGGCCCAATCATGTATAGACGCATGCAGGCCTTCCTATATTGTTCACATAGATGCAGCCCTAGCCAGATGTGCTATTTCTGTGTCTCCCTTTCTGACACACGCAGATGTCATCACACACTATCTGTAGAGCACACACTGGCCAAACCCAAACAGCTTCTTTTCACTTTTAGGTCTAAAGGACCTTTTGGGCTTCCTTTTGCCTATTGAGGCCAAAATGCCTATTTGTGTGTGAACCCGCCAATCGCCGCTTGTGGCTATATTTGTAAATTTGTTCTTGTACACATAGATAGCAAAAATACAGAAACTGGAACAGAAACTTACGTCTGTGTGTGATGTCTCCAAAGCCATTAAAAAAATCTTACTTTCTGTCACAGCGGGAGAACCTTCTAGACTTTCGTGGGGTTGGGGGCGCACAAGTGGAGGTGAGGGGTATTGGGCCAATGGTTTATTCCACAAATCAGAGGCCGGTACATTAACTTTGTTTTTTTGTTAACTTTAACATTTTGAATGAATTTAGTTATTAAAATTGCTTCACAGGTTAAACTGAAACGGCATGCAATTCATTTGTTTGTGAGCCAGAGAAATATGCAGTTCTGCCATTCTTTTGCTTGAGCTGAGGTATAAAACTATGCACTGTGTAAATATGTCTGTTTTGTAGCTTGAATAAAAAAAACTTGGATATGTTTTAAAAATAATGTCCATGTGGAACCGACTGGGGCCTGCAACTATAACCCAGCTGGGGCCAGGATTTATAACCCCAGTGTGGCCCACAAATGTAACTCAACTGGGGCCCAAATGGAACCCTTCAAAAAGCCCACTCAAAGCCCATTCCCAGATAATACCCATACTGCCCAGATCAAACCCTGCTCAGATAAATCACATGTGGGGCCCATGTGGACAACTTTTAGTAAAATCACAATTATCTATGCAGTCAAACATTTTGCTAGGCTAATAACAAATGAATATTATTGAGACAGTAGATTAATAAGACATTAGTAAGATTAAAAATATAGCTAATATGTCGTTTAAGGGTGTACTCACACTAGGCACGGTTTGCTGGTTCCGTGCTGGGGCCCGGTTATCCCCACTCCCCCTCTGGCCTGCACTCACACAGCCTTTATCAAGCCGCGCCCAAGCACACTTACGTTATCACAACGCGACTTTATTTGGAAAAAAAGCGTGCTCATACAACACTATGGACTTCCCAATTCTCTTTTTATTGTATTTTTGAGTCGTTTTGGGAGTGCAGAAACACGGTGCAAGCACAGATTTATCGATCATTTAACACAACAATTGTCGAAGTTTTTTCAGCTTGTCACGACACTGTTCTATGGTCCTTTTGTATCCACGAGCTTGAAGAAGGTCAGATATTTTACCAAAAATCACGGTGTTCTTGTGTGTTGTATCCAGTTGTTGCTGTATACTTTCGTTCGCCCAAATTTCCAGTAAACACTGAACTTCTGCCACACACCACAACAATCCCTTTGCCTCCATGACTGTTTAACATGAGCGTCACATCACTGACGTCATGTTTGAGTTCCGGGAAAATGAACCAATTACACAAGACACCGATACAGCGGGCCCAGGCACAGATAGCACTCATACTAGAAGCGAACCGAGCCCGAGTCCAAGTGAATCGTGCCCTCACACGATCACACTAGTCAAACGAACCGTGCTTTGGCAGGGAACCGTGCCCGGGCCGGTTCACAGACCCTAGTGTGAGTACGCCCTAATATAGGAGGCACAGAGGCTGTATCATTTGTTGCAATAGTACAAATGAATAAAAACGCTTTAATAAAAAATTGCTGCTGATCTTAGCATTCCTATTAATAATAACATTCTTTTTTTTTACCACTGGCAACTATGGTCAAAACCTATTCTGTTTCTGTTTGCTCCTGTAAAATGTTATTTCAGCCATCTATTCTCTGAATACACTTTTAAAAACTCTGAGACTTGGTTTGGGGTGCCTCTTGTGAAGTTGCAATCTGGTACTTCAGACTTTTGTTTTTCACACAGACTTTTGTAAAAGGTGTTTCTATCAGATTTTATGCATATTATGGTAGCAGGTTTTCTCTTAGTTGTTCTGTGGCATCTGTGGCTTCAACAAGTAATAACATGCTTCATTTGCAAACTTGAAGTAAGTCATTACCACATTACACTATAATTCTGTCTGCATTTGATGGTCTTAAGATACAGCCAGACTTCTTAATTAAGAATCATCTTCCAAATGATACACATTGATATCACAGCCTCATTCATTTGAAGAATGGATGTTTCTTACAAATGTAATTTGACTATTTAGTTCAGTAATTTCAACAAGCACTTTTAAAATGCTTCACTCCTTAAAAAATGTCTTTTTAATTCAACAGGTCTTATAGAGGTTTAAAAAAGTGTCCAGAGCTGATCTTCATAAGTTTTGTAAGATTTCATCTATTTGCCAGTAAGTGAAAGGTGCTCTATAAACTTATATGTTATAGCAAGGTCACAGTTCAGGAAACATTCATTACCACATTCACCCTTTTTTTTATTTCAGCAGTGATGGTTTGGTGACAGGAGGAGGGACAGTCTTCTCTTCCATCATTTAAGAACATTTCACTGTTGCAGTATTAACTCTGTAAACTGTTCACGACAGAGGTAAGAACAAATTATATGTGTATTATGTCATTTCACATTTTGACATAGAAAATATAAAATGGATAAGAATCTGTATATTTATTTTTTCTATATGCAATGAAAGACTTAGGAGCACTCGTATATATTATAGTTATAATTATGTTTCATAATTATATATACTGTATATGAATATGGTGTGTGTTACTAATTTGCAGAACTAGTCTTAGAATTCATAAAGAGTACTCTGCTACTCTTAGAACTTAGAATCCTTTTTTGTGTTAACAATAGGAATAAATTACACAGGTCAACAGCATTTTTGGGGCCAAAGATATTTCAACGAATTTAGGGTAACTTTGGGGTGCTGATTCTGAATATGTCATCAGTTTTGCCAGATTGGCTCAAGTTTTTGAGATTTTTCGTGAAATGTGTAAAAAAAACACACTATGTGTGGTGCCCAAGACTTGTCTTGGTCCCCAAGCATAACCCCAAAATAGGCTAAATACACTTTTTTTATGAAGTCTGTTATGTTTCTTCTATGTTTTTGCAGTGTATATTCACCACAAATGTAACAGAATGTGTCTGGATCGTTACGACAACTTCTTCTTGTGCTATAAATGCTATATGCTAATGCTATATAAGTGCTATAAATAAGATACCAAAAATCTCAAAAACTTGAGCCAATCTGGCAAAACTGATAGCATATTCAGAATCAGCACCCCAAAAATACCCCAAATTCATTAAAATATTTTGGGCACCAGTAAATTTTTTTTTTTTGTTGACCTGTGTTATCTGAGATTACATAATTGATAGATTCTAACAATGATGAGTGTGAGATTGAGCCTAGAAGGATTATGATAATTGAAAGATAATTGGCTTTCCTTGTTTCCCATGTCTACTGCTGATCCATTTTGGTGACATTATCAGCTTTATGTTGTGCACATACATTCTACAGTATTATGACCCCTTCTGCCCCTTTTCCTACTTTCATCAGCCTATTTGGTGTTTTGTATCCCACCTCCTCCTTTTTGTTTTTAAAGGATTGTGGCTGAATTAGGAGTAAATTTATTTTTAATTTAAACATTCTAAATCTCATCATCATAGGACAAAGAACAACCCAGTCAACTGAACATGATTTTGCCAGATGCCCCGTCCTTAAACTATAGACAACCAATTAATAGAGAAGCTAGCATGAAAAGGCTGTCCGCCTTCCTCATCATTGGTGCATGTGCAGGTGTGGCAGCTCTACTGTGGTTTGGTCGTGTTCTGTGGCGTCATCGTAAGAGCGGAGGTCGAATCTCAGTCCTCGTCATTACACTGATCCTTAGTGACTTGTTGGAACTCTTTCTGGATCCATACATAGTGTTCATACTGCTACAGGATGAAAACTGCCTGTTCACAGGCAAGATGTGCCAGAAACTTGTTTTTTTATGGTCAGCAGCGAGACACTATGGTCTTCACCTAAATATAATGGTAGTGCTGGAGAGTGTTCTCTCCATAAGACATCAAAACTTCTCTGCTCATGTTTTCTTTCCTTCTTGCTCCATTATACTCTCAACCATTGTGTTCATTTATACCTTCTTATGTGAACTTTTTCAATTCTATGATCTCTATTTGTTGAGTCTACCACTGTTGTTAGCTCTGACAGTCATAACATGGATAGTCACTTGTAGAACTCCACCACACACTCATGAAACCTCTTACAATACCAGGAAACCAGATTATACAGTGTTGGTATTTGTAATGATCACAGTTGTCCCATATATTGTAGATATTGTCCTGCGTCTAAGTTTGTGGAGTTTCTGGGAATTTCATGTGATGCTTAACTGTCTGATGAGTTTAAGGGTTGTCTCAGACCCTTTCCTTTGTATGCTGATCTACTGGAAAGGTCTCGATCAGAAACCACTAACACACAGGGCACAACCCATCTCAGAGATGACAGATGATCCAGAAAAACACCACTCAGCAATCTGATGTGCAAACTCACTTAGGAACTTTCTGCATATTTAGTTTAAAGAGAGTATTATGTAACTTTCCAGGGTAAATTATTAAGAAAATGGACCAAAATCACCTTATATATATATATATATATATATATATATATATATATATATATATATATATATATATATATATATATATATATATATATATTGTTGTTTTTGTTCTGTTGGATTGTTTATATTGTTTGCTTTGTGATAAAATGCAAACCTATTTCGCAGTGATACTATGGTTCAAATGCTCTTTTTCTTTCTTCTATGATCTCTTTCTTCTTGTGTGTAAGGTGTAATAAACACCAGTGAAGTGTTAGCAGTCTTTTTGTATTATTTTGAGATTGTGTTGACCACTTTGTCTGCATACAAATGACCCATGTATTAGTTATTTTAAGTGCCTGATCAATTAGTATAACAGGCTAAAATATGTGAAATCAATGACATTTGAAAATTATAACATCAATGTTAATGTGGCAGCAAATATGTAGCAATGAAATTAAAAGTATATGTAATACAAAAAAATAAACCAGTTGTTCTACATATATTCTTATTGTGCATTTGTGTGGTTATTTGTGCTTAGCATAGTAGCTGCTCTACTCTGTGTTCTCACTCTGTTACTCATGACATGCAGAGAGTAAGTGTGACCTTAATAAATTCAAACATGGCTATTGACACACAGTGTGAATAAATAATTTCCTAACTATCACAGTTTATAATGAACTCATTTTAATATCTGAACATATTGGCCAGCTGCCACTGCTGTTGACGAAAGAAAAATGTAGTTGAGAAAGAAAAATGTAGCATTATAAACTTTCTCACAACTCTATAAGTAGTAGAGTAAAAAAGTTAAACATTTTTGAGGCCTTACTCACAGTTCAGTCTGTGGCAGCACAATGACCAAGAGATCTAATGCAGCTGAAGCTCTGGACCTCGTATTTCACCATGACAGGAGAAGACCATGATCAGAAGAGAAGAGAAGCTGGGCTGACAGGAGGATTTAAAGGAGGAAGTGTCAGAGGCCAAAGATGACCCAGAGAATAACCCAGAGGAGGAAGTTTCAGAGACTGAAGATTGGGAATACCCAGCTGAAGTTGTGGTCTCCATTTGGTCCAAAAAAATATATATATTTTTTTTCCTGAGAGAAGAGGCCAGCTTCCAAGTGCAAATGTTATCAGGATGACCCCAGAGCCAACACACTATGCCATGTACTGAGTGTACATTAAGTCTCCTCACAGACTCCATTGTAGCCACTGACATGAACATGACAAACCCTCAAAGGAGAAGGGTTTCTCCTTGAACTTTGGAGAAGTTATTCTGTGTTACAGTTTAGAATATTTAACTGGTTTTTAAAAAAGTGCTAATCGTTTCACTTACCTAGAAAGATCCCGGAAGCAAGCCCCCAAATTGTTAAGATTATTTATTTTGGAGTAATCTTTCAGACATAGACCAAAACCATTAGGGTTCATAATTTGGATTATCAATTTGTACAGCCCTCAGAGTTCCATAGCTGGCCAGGAGAACAGATTCAGGAGAACAGGGCTCTCTTCCGGCTTTCATGAGAAGTGGTCGCACTTTATCTCTGCTCCTGCACTCCCTCTGTTTCAGCTAGCTTAGCTTCTTTGTCTCGTCTTAGTTTCCTGACATGGTTCTTCGAACTTTAGCAAAGAAATGGATTTGATCAGGTGGTCTCTCAACGCAATTGGCATTATTTTTTCCACGTGGAGTCATGGTGTGGGAGAACCCACATGTCTGGACGGACCATCCTCATCTGGATATGTGTTTGGCTCAGGGGGGACGTGGCGTAGTTTGTGTCGTGCGCCTCTCTCCCTGGAAGATGTTGAGGATGTGTTCTTATTTGAAACTTTGATCACTGGGGTTCTGCTGATTGGATTAG
This sequence comes from Brachyhypopomus gauderio, assembly GCF_052324685.1. Taxonomy (NCBI): domain Eukaryota; kingdom Metazoa; phylum Chordata; class Actinopteri; order Gymnotiformes; family Hypopomidae; genus Brachyhypopomus; species Brachyhypopomus gauderio. The sequence goes on along the minus strand of NC_135211.1, from coordinate 34,080,083 downwards.
GTGTTGCCCTGGTGTATCGGGAAATTAAAAGAAAATTGCCCAACTTGATTGACGCGGTGGGTAGAGCTGTTTGAACTGTTGGAACTGTTGAAACACAGACTGTGACTTTTAAAAAGCTGGATTTGATCATGGAGGGAATCAATGCTCTACGCATGAAGCTGGATCATTTGGGAGACCGCTGACTTAAGGGGAGTTCGTGTGTTCATACACTCAAGGACGAGCTCCTTGCTAAATTCTTCATTCATGATTATCTGCATTGGCGCCCAAACAAATTTCTCCCAGAAGGTCGTTGTCTTGGTTACCTGCTCCTACCCCCACACAGAGACTGTCAGAGATGGCTTTCGCCTTCCACCGCAAACTTTGACACAAAAACTGTGTGCCAGGCCTCTGGCTCCCCCCTCCCTCTCTGAATGAAGCACGCCTCTCACTGCTTACTGTCTGTGTTATCAATGGGCAATTAATGGGCAATTAGTGGGCAATTAATTTTTACAAGGGGCCACATTAGAAACCTGAATTGTGTCAGAGGGCCACACAAACAATAATGACATCATCACAGTGGCTCCGCCCACCTCACGCAAACTTCCGTGAACGGCGGAGGCGTTTATACTTGCCACATTCTGTGCAGTGTTCTCCGAAACGATGTGTGTTGGTATAAAGAAAAACAGGGGAAGGAACATTTACCTGATCAATTTTAATGTTGCTTTTTGTTTCAGATTTGAAAAGTGCTGGAATTTAGGCTAATGTTGTGATTTGGGGTTTTTTGCTTAGCAATTAACACATGCTTTGTTTATTCTTTTAACATAATACAGTATTCTTTTAACATAATACAGAAGTAAAATGTAACCACTGTCTAAGATGTGTCCGAGCTGTGAACCCTAGGGAGAGGATGTTGAGCAAACCACACTGTAGAGTGAGACCTAAAAAGCAGAAGGCGTAGGCCTGATTGTGCCGACGTTGAGGAAATATGAATTTACAGCATCTTCATGAATGGTGGCCTCTTTCCGGCCTATCAGTCCATCGGCAGGGACCATAAGTCTATTAGGGAAAAGTGTTGGGGGTGCAGAAAGAAGAAGTGTGGTACGTGTGGATGACATTACCATGTAAGGTATAGAAGAGTGAACGGAGGGGTGGAGAAAACAGTATATAACGACTGCGTCTAATCATACTCTTTGAGAATTCTCTGATGCACAGGTAGTGTTGATGTCTCTGAGATTCTCCCGAGATATATCTCTGATTTTTAATAAAGCCTTTTGATAGCATTGCAACAATTTGGCTGGTGGCTCCTGTTTTCTCCTACAATCGAACGAACACGCTGGGCTGAAGTGGTGGGAACGTGGTCAGCCCTCGACAGTTGGTGACCCCGATGTTCTTGGAGGGGAACCCAGGGGCCTGTCCTCTAAAGACCTTTGGTTCATCCATGCCGGCATAAAACAAGGTAAGCAGAATACCTGTTACAACAAAAATTCTGCACATTTGCATAAATACCAAATTGTGATGAACTAATGGTGTTTGGTCGATGCCAAATTAAATTTTGTTTTGATTCAAATTAAAAGATAAATCAAGGCTACAGGTAACAAGGTAATAAATAAAAATAGACGATTTAAAGGAAAATACAGGGTTGGAGTCCCTAACAAGTGTCTTCTTTGTTTCCTGGGGTGTGGCAACCCTCCCGTTTGCCTGACGAGGCGACGGCAAGACCGAGCGGCGATCTCGAGTCAGCTGGGTCACAGGCGTCCCGGGGACCTGAGGTACCCCCAGAATCACCTGATTTCGGACCAAGAACCTGAAGACGACTGAAGGCGAGTATCAGTGATTTATCAACAATGCCTGGTGGGGAAATGCACACGATCCAACAGCAGTTTGATTTAAAGTGGGGTTTTGGATTATGGGAGTGGAAAACTTTAGACGAACAGATAACCCTGACCAGTAAGGTAATCACCCCTATTGAGGACAATCCCAAGAAATGGAAAAAACAAAAAAACAAGTGTTCCACAAAATTAAAATCATGGATCTCGAAAACGAGGTGGCAAGGGAAAGACCGGGTGTCATTGGGGGACATTATTGACTATAAAATACGGGAGTCTCGCAGCAAAGTAGAGCGACTAAAACATGCGCATAAGACTGCAGGAATGTTAAACCGCAAACGCTTGGCACGTAAAATTATTAAAGGTGAAAAAGATCTAGTGCGGAGTCGTCAGTACAAACAGTACTGGCTGGGAGTCATGCAGGAACAGGCTAGAAAATGCGGTCTGAAAATAACAGACAGAGAGGAGGATCTCGCACCACCGCCATATGAGCCTAAGCGCGTAGAGGCCTCAGCTCCCTCAGTGGAGGGTGCAGGAGGAGCGCACGGAGGGGCTGGTGGAATGTATCCTGTGGTCAATGTTAAAACGGGAACTATAAAAGTTAACCAAGCCGTCGACGGGGAACCCAATAGAACACGCGATAAATCCACAATGAAACCCCCAGGGATTAAACCATTTGACGAAGTACGCGCGAGGCAGGAGGGCTGGTATGAATATGTTGATTCACAAGACGGTAGCTCAGACGCAGAGTCCACACACTCAGAAGCATCTGATGAGGAAGAGGGCTGCGAATGCGCTTCAAAATCCACACCAGAAACACACAGGCGAGTTAAGAGGAAGGGGGGCCCGACAGCTGTCAGAAAACGCAAATCAAAGGGAGATCCATCAGCAAAAACCATTAAAGCCCCCCGCACACAGCGAGCAACTAGCTGAGCAAACGGTCACGCGTGCCCGTTTGCTCAGCTAGTTGCTCGCCGTGTGCGGACGCTTGAGACAAAATTCTCTGCCTCTTGAGCCTGTGAGACATTTATCTAACGTGTTTGATATTTTCTGGCACGCGTGCCCGAAATCTCACCGTGTGCGCTCGGCTGAGCAATTTGGCTCAGCAACTTTTCGTCACCAGCCAATTGGAAGCTCGCTTGGAGTCACATGACACTTCGGCGTTAACGCCGATAACGGCCATCACTAATCAAAAGTAAAGAAAGAAGTTGAACAAATAATAAATAACAACCATGAGATATAAGATAGTTATCATGGCTTATTACATCGAGTTTGGCGATAGAACAAGAAAAAAATAATTTAATAAATTCGGTGTCGTGAAACATGTGTTTATGAAACACATAGCAGCATTTTCATTTGGTTGAGACACCATATACTGACGACACCGAATTAGGGTTACCACCTGTCTGACAAAACAGACATAATGACACGGGGTGGTGGGTGGCGAGTGTAAAATGTTGACGGGGGTGGCGAACGTAAAATGTTACCGGGGGGTGTAAAATGGACACAGCGAGAAAAAAAGACAGATTTAAAGTGTGCAGAAACAGTCTAAATAGTCGTTTGAACTAACCTAGTGAAAAACAGGACATTAAATTAATTTTTTTTTTGCCGGGACCGAATATTAAAAAGAAGGAAAACCGGGACAGTCACGTGAAAACCGGGACAGGTGGCAAACCTACACCGAATTGATTAAAGTATTATTATTTTATTCTATCGCCGAATTCGATGCAATAAACCATGTTAACTATCTTATATCTCATGGTTGTTGTCTCCTCTTGTTTCTCATTTATTATCTGTTCAACTTCTTCCTTTACTTTTGATTACTACTTTTGATGTATATTTGATATATATATTTTTGCATGTAGCTGTATTCTATCCAGTTAACTACTTACCAGGGGCTATGCTCTTCTTCAACTCGACTTGGATTTAGCAAAAAACAACACAGAAATTGTATAAATGTATTTATTAGAAAAAAAAGTAATAGAAAAAAATGTATTTTACAGTTTTCATAATGAACAAGTTACGGCAGCTCCGCAACTTGTTCTTCTTTTGGTCTACGCTACCGTTAGTACCACGTGACACTGAAGTGTCATGTGACTCCAAGCGAGCTTCCAATTGGCTGGTGACGAAAAGTTGCTGAGCCAAATTGCTCAGCCGAGCGCACACAATGAGATTTCGGGCACGCGTGCCAGAAAATATCAAACACGTTAGATAAATGTCTCACAGGCTCAAGAGGCAGAGAATTCTGTCTCAAGCATCCGCAAACGGCGAGCAACTAGCTGAGCAAACGGGCACGCGTGACCGTTTGCTCAGCTAGTTGCTCGCTGTGTGCGGGGGGCTTAAGGGGTGCAAGGGGGGAGATAAAGGGAGAGCTGGATGCGCGGTGAGGATTGACTGCGTGTTGGAAGGGAACTGGATGGAGTCAGATACAGATAGCACACACACAGAGCCGAGTGGAACAAGCGAGGGAGACGTATCGGGGAGTGAGAAGGAGGGAGCTGACACAGAAGCTATGAAAACGGAACTACTAGACGCCAGAGAAGAGTTATGCAAGATCAGGGAGCAGCTTCACTCACCACAGTCTGGCTGCTCAGAGCAGCCCTGTCAGAAGGGCTTTGCAGGGCCTCACGCAGGCACTAGATCTAAAATGAGTAATAAAAGTCCTGAAGTAGCCGAAATCATACCACTCGTGTCCGGACCCGCAGGGGTGCGTGAATATCAGCCCTGGACATTGACTGACGTAATCGCCCTGACTGACCAACTTCCTCCTCTCAGCGAGGGGGGAGGCATTTGGCTGGCCAAACTGGATAAGCTTACTGCCGGAAAAATCCTGGCTCTAGGAGATTTTAGGGGGGTGGCAGCGCGTTGTTGCACTACCACAGACCTTAGAGATATCGAGTACGATGCAGGCACAACTCATGCATTACATGAGGCCCCTCTCAACAGGCACATTGGGGCATTAGGGGATGCCCTCCGTAAAAAATGGCCTGTGCGTGCTGCATCCGCAGTTCCCAAGTTCACATGGTCTGATAAGTTGACTCCCACAGCTTACCTAGGCCAAGCTGTAGACACCTGGGTGTCCCAAACTGGCATTCACCCAGGAACCCAAGGCCCCCACAGTGACTGGTTTAGGAAGGCTGTGTTGGATGGCGTCCCAAAGCATGTGCAGGAAGCCATAGAAAACAAATCCAGATTTAACAGATTGCGATTCTGACCAGTGGAACAAGCACCTCATTCATCACTTAACTAAGGCCCTAGACAAAGCGGAAGAAAAGAAAGAGGAACGAGACAAAAGTGAAGTAGAACTGCTAAAACTACACTTAGCTGAGGCGCGGCGCAAGGCCACTGAAGACAAGCAGGGTAAAAAGCTAAAAGCTGCTACGGTAGCTCCGGTTCAAGCCCATCGCCCTCCCCTAGCTCTACCTCAACCAGATATGTCGCAGGCGGTGTACACGTACGGGGGCCCGCCCCACGGTCCTCAATACGCTCCTTATGTGCAACAGGGGTGGGAGCACCCACACGAAAGATTTAACGGGGGTTTCAAAGGCAGAGGTCGTGGAAGGGGCAGAGGCACTCGGGGTGGTCCTGGCGGACAGGGTCCTGATATGTCGGGTGGATGTTTCATCTGCGGGGAGGAGGGACACTGGTCGAGAGAGTGTCCTCATAACTCAAGGGAGCGGCCCCAGTATGTCAGCGGGCGAGGGAGGGGGAGAGGTCCGTACATGATTGCACCTAACCCCTCTGTAGCCCCAGGACAGTTCCTACTTGGAGACTGGGGGGCTGAGCAGCACGCATGACGGGGCCCCAATGAGAACTCCGACAGCAGCGCTACGGCGGATCCCATGCTGTCCTTGACAGTCGGCTCTCAAGAACTATAATTTCTGGTGGATACAGGAGCAACACACTCTGCGATCAATTGTGTTTTGCCGGATGACTTAGTGAGCACCGATGCTGTCATAGTTCGTGGGTTCTCGGGGGAGTTTCAAAGTCTGCATAAAACTGTTCCAATGACTACAGTGTGGCCAGCAGGCCATTAACCACAGGTTCCTCATTTCAGAGTCAGCGCCTGTTAACCTCTGCGGGAGAGACATTCTGACTAAACTAGGAGCTACTGTGTTGTGTAGTCCCCTAGGGCTGGTGGTGACGCTGTCGGACGGTACCAAAATCCAGTGTTCACAGGAAACCAACACCGGGATGTACCTGATCTCCACGGAGTGGCCCCCCACAGTCGACATATACTGGGGGCTCCTGGAACCTGACTCATGCACCGCAAAGGGCATCCACTCTGCGTTTATGTCCTAGAAACCGTGGATCAATCTCCTTGAGCCTTATGTCCCGCCCCCCGACCCACTGCATGTCACTTTGTTTTATGATCCAGTAGGGGATCCAGTTTATGGGGAAGAGTTTGAGGAGCAGCTACACGGGCAGGTATGGGAAATAGAGACCCGGGGGATAATGGCAGGGCCCGAGGGGGTCGCCGCCTCCGTGCGTTTGACACCTGAACAGCGACGCTGGTACATGATGGGCAAATCGGCAGCTCCACATATTTCATTAGCTTTGCACCCTGCACACATGGCTAAGGAGTTAGGAGGCATGATTAGGAGAGCTGCAGCCGCTGAGGACTGGGAATTAACACTAGAAGTGCCTGAAATTTCAACCACCCCCCTGAAGTCCCTAAAGAGGGTCCAAAGAACCTTAGTCCAAACTGACACCTCTGGTGGCTCCAATTAACGTCCATTCATTTGCAAAAGTGCCCATTGCCTGAGGAATCAGCAGGGGGAGAAGAGCTGAACTTGCCTCCAGTGTTATGTAAATGAGGCGTGTGTCAGGTATGGGTGGTTGCTGCTGAGAGCTTGCACCTCCTTGGCTGCCATATGAGACTGTGCAAGATCTCTTGCAAGAAGTCTCCTCATCTACAGAACCATATGTTTGAGATTTGATTTGTGAAAGGTTGAAATAATGTGAAATTGACACAAACATAATATTTGAATTATAATGGCATATAAGTGGCATATCGATTAGTCAAAATGGCTCTGATATTTTTAACCTTATTTTAAGTAGTTTTGTCTTTTGAAAAACTGCTAATAGGTAAAAATGTTTTTACATAAATGTATACAAAAAACCCTCAGCTACTTGAAATAGAATAATATTATTGAGCAATTTTAACTTATCAAGATCAAGATTTCGCAGTGTGTCTCTTCCAAATACAGCCATAACCAGCAAACAAAAATAGGAAATTTAGGAAATCTTTCCAAAAGAGATATCACTACTACAGATTTTCACTACTCTCTGAAAACTAACAATGTGTTGTGTGTGACGTTTGTGACCCTAGGCTTGAAAATTGCTTCATATGGGCTTTTCAAACTGTTTTTTTTGGCCCACCTCCACCCTTTCACCTTTGGAGGACAACTTTGTTTTCATGTAAGGATCAAAAGAAAACAATTCTGTATAATACAGTACAATAGTGATAAAAACAATTGGGGTTAGGTGAACCATACAGGACAGGAGAGAAAAGAGGGGGAGAGAAAGTAAAAAGGGAAAAGACAGAAGAGCAGAAAAAACAGCTCAAATGATTCACCAACTGCTGCTACTAAATGAAGAGCAGAAAGTAAGACATACAGCACAAATGACTGATGTATGTGTGTGTGAGTGTGTGTGTTTATGTAAGTGCAACATAGGATAAATGTACAGAATGTACTTATTAGCAAGGCCCCAGAGGCCAGAGGCAGGCAGAGAAAGACCAGGGAACCCAACCCGCCCACGGCCCCTCCAGGATCATGTACAAAGCCTGCTGAGTACTGGAAACCTTTGCTATCCTTGCTTCTCAGTCAACAGAGTAAGTGAAATGTGTGGTGACATGAATTTTCATCCACATGTAGGTGGCTACAGTCATCTTTCTCTTTATTATAAAACTGACACAGACATTATTTGAACTATAATTCCAAAACATCTCAAGTCTGCCTCCTTTGTACTAATTTTGGATTTTTTTCTCACTGCAAAAGGTGACATGATTATTGGTCAAAATAGCTAAAGTTCAGATTTCTCTGAAAGGGTCTTTTCTTCTCCGTCTGAGTCAATGGATCAACATAGCTCACACTATCACCCATCCCCCCGTCTACCTAGAAGTCGCTGCATGACAAAGGATGGCCTCATGGCCTCATGATCCAAAATACCTCAGCACTGGCTTTTGGCAGGCTCAGGTAGAAATGTAGTAATGTTAGTAATGTTTTTCTTCTAAAAAAGATAAGTGGGTTCAAAATAACAATTTTTGAAAAAAATTACCAAATTAATTGTGTTGATCCACCTCAAAAAAGGTCATGCAAAAGTCTGTAAGCTGGTCCTGAGTGTGTCTGCCCATCCCCCAGCTGCATTGTTGTGCAGGGGACATGCATAAGGTGAGAGAGGCAGTCAGAGGGCCTGGCTCAGAGCAGAAGCTACAGAGGACATGATGTAAGTTTAGAAATATATACAATAAAGTTGAAATATTCTCAACAGAGCACTCACATACAATTATCCACTCAGTCTTTCTCATTTGGGGAGAAACCTACACTATTGTGGCTATTCCCGACTTTAGACAATTTAGACAATTTTTAATCATGGAGGGGTCTGAAATTTTCGTCTTAAGTGCATAACCTCACTGTATTGGAATATTTTATTGTCTGAGTGAAAGAGAAACAAAATGGGGTCACTAAAGTGGGTATAGCCACAATACTGTAGCTTTCTCCCCAAATGAGGGACTGGCAGACTGGGTAGATAGTTGTATGTGAATGCTCTGATGAGAACACTCATGAACCAGGGAGATACCCTGGCAGTGCCAGGCATGTTCTGACAGACTGCTGAGTGACTGCTGAAGTGCTAGTCACACAAGAAGGACATGCCACTCACACACACACACACACACACACACACACACACACTGCAGCCTATTGTAAATATATGTGTAATTGTTTTATTCCTTGTATTTTTTGTATAATTTTATGGCAATAATAAAAAGCATGGAACATAAAAAAGCATGGAAACATAACAGTTGTTCTTTTGTATGTTTCTCATGCTGAAATTTCAGTCCTCCTGACTTAGACACAAATGCTTCTGGTCATTACTCACATGTACCTGGCTATAAAATTTCTAATTTTCTATTTAAAATATAAAAAAATAATTTATTGTTTGTGCTTTGTTGCTCAGATAAAACTAAACTAAATACAATATATATAACCTTTATATTATAAAATACAATAAACTGAATAGAACTAACTAGAAACTAAATGGCTAAACTCAATGAAAAACAACAATTAGTTGTGAGCTGAGGCATGCCCCCTCCTGTGGTGTGCCAGTAATGGCCTTATTTACAGAACAAAAGTGCCTGCTTACAGCTGATAATAGGGTGTTAGCTAAAATCCTTCAGCTCTCTCGACCCTTCTCTGGGTTCCAATGGTAGAAGTGTTGAAAGACCCTTCTTTGGGACAAAGATAATCTTTTTGACAAAGATAAACTAACCCATGAAATGTTGAGCAGGTTCCACGGGAGAGAATTCTGCGATCACCCTGACTCACAGACAATTCTGAATCAGATACCGGCTTCTCTGTGGTCAAAGGGACCTCATGACGTGGGCCTCATCTCACAGCCACCAGTCAAGTTTGAGGTACAGGCCGACCGCCCCAGGTGGGTGAGACAATACCCACACAAACCAGCTGCAGAAGCTGGGATCACTGTGACCATAGACGCGCTTTGGGCTGCGGGGGTCTTAGAAGAGGCAGATTCAGACTGGAATACCCCCATCCTCCCAGTGGAGAAGAAAGGCACTGGTACATATCGTATGGCACATGACCTAAGGGCCATTAATGAAATTTTGATAACTCCCACCATTCCAGTACCGAACCCATACGTTGCCTTATCTTCACTGTCACCTGAAATGAAGTGGTTCACATGCATTGACCTGGCTAATGCATTCTTTTGTGTCCCACTAGCAGAGGAATGCCGAGACTTCTGCGCATTTACCTTAAACGGCAGGCAGTACCGGTACACCAGACTTCCACAGGGGCTGGCCCTGTCACCGGGACAGTTCAATAAAGCTTTGTCTATATCTCTGCAAACCTGCCACATGCCAGAAGGGTCTCTTTTGATCCAATATGTTGATGATGTGTTAATCAGTTCAGAAACCGCAGAATCCTGCCTGGAGGCCACCACACGTGTCCTCCTAAAACTGTGGGAGACAGGCTACAGCGTGTCACGAGATAAGCTGCAGTGTTGCAGGCCTAGAGTTCAGTTCCTAGGCCGCATAGTCACAGGGGGTTTGACCGGCATTTCCCCTTCACACAGAACCACCATATTGCATCATCCCAAACCAGACACAGTTAAAGACAGGTTGTCATTTTTGGGACTGACTGGGTACAGCAGACATTACGTACCAGACTATGTGGGCCTGACGCAACCATTGAGAGACATGGTCAGACAGCTGGGGATGAGAAATTTGCCAGCTAAGCTAAAATGGACTGTTGATGCTGAACAGCACTTCAAGTTAAAACAGTCACTAGCTCAGGCAGTGGACTTGGCCGTCCCTGACTATAACCTACCATTCTTTTTGGATGTTTCTGAAACGCACTCCTGCGTGAACGGAGTGCTATATCAAAAAAAGGGAGGTGACCGCAGGGTCTTGATGCACGCGAGTAAAATTTTAGATAACACAGAAAAACTACACCCTCCATGCACACAACACGTAGCAGGAGTCGCGAAACTGGTTCAAAAAACAGCACACATCGTCACGGGACACCCATTACACATTCTGACCAGTCACAGCATCATGGCTTATGTAAACTCACAGATGTTTACACTCACCCCACTGAGACAGAGAAGAATACAGAAGGTCTTGACTGCGCCAAACCTACTGTTCACACATGAAGGGATTAACATGGCTGATTGCATGTTACAGGGCCCGGCACACGAGTGTGTAACCGAGGTGGCAAAAGCAGCTAAATGGAGGGCGGACTTAGAAGCAGAACCGATCCCAGGGGCGGAAAATATGTGGACAGACGGCTGTGGCTTCAGGAGCCAAGATGGCGGGGTGGAATCAGGATTTGCAGTGGTAATGGAGACTCACGGGGGCCCAGGCGAGTTTTGGGTTGTGCAATCAGGGAAACCTGACGGCGTACAATCGGCACAGAGAGCTGAGCTGTTGGCTGTCATTGCAGCACTAAGGCTGGGAGAAAACAAGGAAGTTAACATTTACACAGACTCGGCGTATGTGGTAGGAACAGCCCATGTAGAACTGGGTCATTGGGAGAGAGCAGGCTACATCACACCAGGAGGCAAGCCCATCAAGCATCAGCATGACATGAAAGAATTAGCAGAGGCGTTGCTGCTACCAACAAGAGTGGCTATCATTAAGTGCAAGGGACATCAAAAGGGGGACAATTTAATAAGCAGAGGTAATGCAGTAGCAGACGCGGCCGCTAAAAAAGCAGCAGGTTACAGCACCGGAGCACATCAAATGGTTTGCAGAGCAGAGGACGAGTGGGCTCCTCTGCCGCAGGGTCCAGAGCTACGTAAGCTACAGGAGCAGGCGACCCCGGAAGAAAAAACAGCGTGGTTTAGCAAAGGCGGTAAAAGGGGTAGCGAAGTCTGGGAGGGACCAGATGGGAGACCGATTTTACCGAGTCAACTGATCAAATCAGTGTTGACTGAAGCGCATGGGGCAGCGCACGTGGGGCGGAAACAAATGAAAGAAAATTTGTGTCGCTGGTGGCATCCATACCTAACTAATTTAATAGCAGACTGGACTGCTACATGTGATGTCTGTAATGCTCATAACACCTCTCGTACTTTAAAACCAGGTCCAGGCAAGTTCCCTGGGCCACAGGAGCCAGGGGAGGAAATCCAGATCGACTACACAGACATGATAACACCAGTGAGAGGGTTAAGGTATTTACTAGTGATCGTGGACAAATTTTCAGGCTGGGTTGAAGCATTTCCCACCAGGGCAGAGGACTCCAAGTCTGTCTGCAAAGTGCTGATAAATCACTGGATCCCGTGGCACGGCTTCCCAAAATTAGTGCGTTCAGACAACGGGACGCACTTCACCAGTAAAGAGTTAAAGCTGGTGGAACAAAGTCTGGGTTTGAGACACAGGTACGGGTCGGTTTACCATCCCCAATCTCAGGGCAAAGTGGAAAGGATGAACGGTAACATCAAAAACAAACTGGCAAAGGTGTGCGCACACACAGGGATGAATTGGGCCGAATCCCTGCCGATAGTATTCATGGCCATCAGATCCTCAGTGAATTCCACTACTGGTCTAACTCCTTTTGAACTCATGACAGGAAGAAGCTTTCCAGGACCGCACAAAGCACTCACCCCACCTGCCTGGAAGGCGGCAGGGGCACAAAAAGAGTGGTATAATCCTTTAAAAGCTTTGTGTGCAGCTTATTCTGCCCAGGTACGAGGAGAGGAGTCAGGACCACTCCCAGCACCGGACCCAACCGTGGAGGGGGAACCAACTCCGCGAGCAGACCTGCTCGTCACCCAGTGGGTCCAGCTGAAGATCATCAAAAGGAAGTGGGTGGAGCCCAGGTGGACCGGACCGTTCAAGGTCGTCGAGAGATCAGCGCACGCCGTCTGACTGAAGGGCAAGGGAGAGACGTGGTACCACCTCAGCCAGTGCCGGGCATCGGAGCCGCCTGTGGAGGACGACAAGACACGAGCTCACGAGCAAGGGTCACAATAATACCCTGCGTGAGGCTCTCGGGGCACATCGGGTTAAAGGCCAAACCGCCCCCAACGCGGGAGAGGAATGGAAGCTGAGTTTGCCGAAGAAGAAACGCAACATACTTCGTGGGCCGACTGCATTCTAACTGCAAAAGCCCTCTGGGTCGTCGGCATCATTGTCTATAACATTCTGATAACATCAGTGTGGGCTATAACCAACTATGAGATGTTAAATTCCCTTCTGCGATACCCAGGAGAGCGTACGCCAGTGTAACCACATAACAGGGGACTGCCCCCTGTGTTTTACTGAATTGTATTACATTGTGTTTTTATTGCATTATAATCAAACTGTGTTTGTGACAAGGATAAAAGAAGTCTAAGTCTAGGAGCACGAGGTTGAGAGCATACATGATCCAGACACCCTTTCTTGTCATTTGAAAGGTAAGAGGGTCTCCAGCACCATCTAGTGGCGTAAACTAGTACCACATTAAATAAGAGGCGAAGGGCAGAAGTAAAATCGAAGGTAACGAAACAGTGTTCTGAATGAGTGGGGTAGAGTGAAAGATCCTCCCCGCAGGTGTGCCGCCACTAGAGGCCATCTTTGATTTCGACCCTCCAGTGCGAGTTTAGTTGACAGGGCCGGCGGTCCCGGTATCACATTCACAGACAGGCACACTAATAGCCACGTTCGCCGCATATCCAAGCTCCAGGGTTCTAAGGGTAGACCCCATACCCAGCATCCCAGGGGTGGACTGGGTCTCAATCTTTTATCCCGCCGAAACACCAGAAGGAGAGCCAAGTTTTGGGGGCTTTGGGGTTAGGATCAGATTCGCCCGCGACGGAGCCGGTAACAGGAGATACGCAGCGGGAACCTTAGACTTTAGTGTAGATTAGATAAAAGGAGGGTGATCAAAATAGCTCACTGGGCTTGGGAGAAGGGCTGATCGGGTATACCCGCCCTTCAAGCACGAAGGTGTCAAGAAGGCTATTGATCACCCCGAAATAAGTAAAGAAATAAAAATTGACTAAAATTAAGAGTGGGTAAAAATAAAAAAGGAAGAATAAGTGAATTACTTAGAGCATAATTAGATAACTAAAAATGATGGGTCTACCGCGATTATTTGGGCGTCCGGGTCCGAGGACCGACGTATGGTGGGGACCTAAATGGATAAGATATGCTGCGCCCGCAGTATCAGTAGTAGCCGTAGTGATATTCCTGCTGCTGACACTTAAACCACAAGACCTTAACAACATGAGAGCAAAAAGAAGCATTAAAGGCAGCTGCATCAACAAGTATGGGGGAATAGAATTAGAATACGTTCTTAGGGAGACCACTGCATGGACATTTGATATCTGCGACGTCATCGACTGTCAGGGGGAAGACGCGGCATACAGGGGTTTGGACGTGTACCTGTGCTGGAATCCACGTCTAGTTAATCGGTGCCTTAGAGAGGGATCGGCCGACTTCTCCTGGTGTCCTAGTTGGGAGCAGGTGGCGTTGAGCAGCGGGTAGGTTCCTCGACCGTTAGGAGAAACCATGCAAGCCGCTCGGAGGTGGTGGGCGGCTGCGTCGTTCCAGAGAGATGCACATTCCACCAAGAATCCGGTCACATTGTCAATAAACTGAGACGTGTCTCCATCGGTATTAGAGCACAAGCTACTCTGGTCGTGCTCGATATACCTGGTCTTAGGGGTCCATCAGTCGGGGACAGACTCCTTAGGGCTGATCAAAATAAAAATAAAAACAAAACGAGTCAGAGAGCAGCCAGGGAGCCCAACCCCAGGACCACTCCTCGCAAACGTAACAGAACCCGAGTCAAAAGGCCTTCGCAGGTCCGACTACACCAAATGGTCTCCGCAACAGATCCTAGAATTGAGTACTAGCTTCTCAGGCGATAGCACATGGATAAGATGGATGGCGGGTCAGGCGGCTGAAACGGGAATGGAGGATTGTGTAGCTTGCGCGATGGCTCGACCAAAATTAATGATTCTGCCAGCTCCACTGTTTCCAGAGGAAGACCTCATAGGCTATAACTGTATGATCAGTCTCACTAGAGGGAACGTGAAGGGTAACTGTACCACTTTAGGAAACATCTTTCCGGTAATACAAAATGACACCAGAACCAGCGCTTTCGTTCAACCTAAGGGAGGAAACTTTACATGCTTCGTTCGAGATTCCTCCGATCAAACAGCTCAGAAGCTGGGGTATGTAGAAACTGACAAGTGTAAAAGGGTGGTTAACGATAGCAGCCAGACAGTGGGTTCATGGGCACGAGCTGGAATATATTACTATTGTGGGTCGAGAAATCTGCATGTAAGAATGCCTACAAAAGCCAAAGGGTTGTGTGCTATGGTGAGGTTAGGAGCACCTATCACTTTGATAGGTCACAGGCACACAAACTCAATACCACACGGCAGGAGGAGGCGAGACATTCAAGACCAGTTTGACTTAACAAAAAACACGCCCACGTACATCGATGCCATAGGGATACCCAGGGGGGTTCCAGAAGAGTACAAATTAGCTAATCAAATTGCAGCAGGATTCGAGAGTTTTCCAATCATATCAGCACTTTTTCCAATCACTCCTAACAAAAACGTAGACAGGATTAACTTTGTGCATTATAATGTGATGCGCCTAGCAAACTTAACCAGAGATGCCGTAGAGGGGCTGAGAGATCAACTAGCAGCTACCTCACTGATGGCTGTCCAGAATCGTATGGCCTTAGACATGCTGTTAGCGGAAAAGGGAGGAGTGTGTGTGATGTTTGGTGAATCTTGTTGCACTTTCATTCCAAACAACACAGCACCAGACGGATCGG
This sequence comes from Brachyhypopomus gauderio, assembly GCF_052324685.1. Classification (NCBI taxonomy): domain Eukaryota; kingdom Metazoa; phylum Chordata; class Actinopteri; order Gymnotiformes; family Hypopomidae; genus Brachyhypopomus; species Brachyhypopomus gauderio. The sequence goes on along the minus strand of NC_135211.1, from coordinate 34,064,761 downwards.
TCACTAAAGCACTCGAAGGGCTCAAATCGCTGTCAAGGGAAATGCAGGAGGCGTCAGGCACGGACAACCCGATTACAGGATGGCTGGAGAAACAGTTTGGAAAATACAAGGCTCTGATCATGTCGGCTCTCACCTCAATTGCTGTGTTTTTGGGTATAATAATCACATGTGGATGTTGCTGTATTCCATGTATAAGAAGCTTAGTGGAACGCTTTATTACTACTATGATTGAAAAGAGGGAACTGCAGGGACGATCTGGTATGATGTCACTGTTGTATTATGGGGACTCTGTAACGACGGTGGTAGGGACGCACACACACCGCGTTAGAGAGAGCGAGGGAGAGGTGGAACCAAGTGCCACAAAAACAAAACAGAACTAAAAGGAGTGCCTGAATAACCGCGGACTACTCAACGCGTAAAAGAAACAAAGCGAAAACAAGGACGTCAGGGGAAGTAGCTGACAAATAGCAAAAAGGCTATATAAACAAAAAACCCTTCCCAAACAAACGGCAATGGGATAGGAATGTAACAGGTTGAGGAAAACTTGAGGGAGGTCAGTAGCGACGCAGGAGAGAACTCGAAAAAGACAGAGAATATAGATACGAGAAAGAGATGACGAGATACCTAAAGAGGCACACGCTGTAACAGAGAAAGAGAGAGGCTGAGAGCGTAACGGCATAACCAAAACGAATCAGCAATGATCTGTCTCCAAACGCTTCCTTATGAAGCCATGGCAACAGGTGAGACAGATCATTGCTGATTGCGCTGCCGGAGTCTAGGACTGGCTCGGGTGCCCCTAGCGGACGTAGATGGCACGGCATCCGAGCCAGCCCTGACAGACTCAGAGAATGAAATGATAGCATTGCAGAATGTTGGGTGATCTCTGTTTTCTCAGAGATCAAGAGAGGGTCTGTTGTGATTTGGGGTTTTTTGCTTAGCAATTAACACATGCTTTGTTTATTCTTTTAACATAATACAGAAGTAAAATGTAACCACTGTTTAATATAGAAGTAAAATGTAACCACTGTCTAAGATGTGTCCGAGCTGTGAACCCTAGGGAGAGGATGTTGAGCAAACCACACTGTAGAGTGAGACCTAAAAAGCAGAAGGCGTAGGCCTGATTGTGCCGACGTTGAGGAAATATGAATTTACAGCATCTTCATGAATGGTGGCCTCTTTCTGGCCTATCAGTCCATCGGCAGGGACCATAAGTCTATTAGGGAAAAGTGTTGGGGGTGCAGAAAGAAGAAGTGTGGTACGTGTGGATGACATTACCATGTAAGGTATAGAAGAGTGAACGGAGGGGTGGAGAAAACAGTATATAACGACTGCGTCTAATCATAATCTTTGAGAATTCTCTGATGCACAGGTAGTGTTGGTGTCTCTGAGATTCTCCCGAGATATATCTCTGATTTTTAATAAAGCCTTTTGATAGCATTGCAACAATTTGGCTGGTGGCTCCTGTTTTCTCCTACAATCGAACGAACACGCTGGGCTGAAGTGGTGGGAACGTGGTCAGCCCTCGACACTAAATACTTGAAAATGTTTGAAATTGTAACTACTTCGTTTCACAAAAAATAGCCATCTGAATGAACAGTTTTCTTGTATTACGTTAACAAATACGAGCCTCTTGTAATTCCAGGACGAAACACGAGAGAACGTGAAGACATTAAGATTGGGCGTTTTGAAAATAAACAACCATTAAATAATGTGATAAAAAAGCGAATTATTTCGGATCATTTCGAATATATGTATAAATGTTTAACTTAATTAAGTTTAACGTGCTGGGAAATATTGAAATGGACCTTGAAAGTGACGTATAAATGCTTTAATTCCACCTTGTAAAGGTGTATGAACACTGCAAACATGACTTTGTTCATTGTGCTGAAGTGCGGCGCGCGCGAGCGAAGTTACAAAATTCGAGAGGTGCATGACCTTGCAAATCAACAGCGCGTGAGGCCCTCCGCCACCGTGATTACATAATTTTCGCCGCGCGGACCCTCGCGCGTTACAATTTCAAGCATTTCCAAGTACTTTAGCCTAAATTCCAGCACTTTTCAAACCTGGAACACAATGCACAATTAAAATTCGTCACGTAAATTTTCCGCCGTTTGCGGAGGTTCGCGTGAGGTGCAACGTTCACTCCCGAAAGTTAACTTGTCACTGATCACCTACAGCAGGGGTACTCAGGACCCGAACGCAGTCCTGTCCAGACCCAATCTCATTCCTGATTAACTGGATACGGACCAAAAAACATTTTTATTAATTTTGACGGGAGAATAAATTTTAAACCGGAGCATTTATTTCAGGGCTATTGAAAAAACACTCCGTCACGAGTGTTACGTTCGCCACCCCCCGCCCCCTGCCGCCCCGGACCTCAGGTCACAGCTATCTGCCAAAATTGGACCGCGGAAAAATTTAGTTGAGTACCCCTGACCTACAGTGTTTCTCGCACAGCTCACACACACACACAGGTACGTCCACACGGAATTAACACAAACGTAGCGCTTTCAAAATAAAAGCGTCACAGTTGTATTGCACGCATGACATAGATATTTGTTTCATTTATGATTGGCCTCTCGCGGGCCGGACAGGGACGCGCAACAGGCCGGATGTGGCCCGTGGGCCGTAGTTTGCCCAGGTCTGCCTTACAGTGACATCACATTCCTAATACACAGGGTTCAATATAACGTTTTTCCACCCTTTGCAGCTAGAACAGCTTTAACTCTTCTGGGAAGGCTGTCCACAAGGTTTAGGAGTGTGTTTATGCGGATTTTTGACCATTCTTCCAGAAGTGCATTTGTGAGGTCACATACTGATGTTGGACAAGAAGGCCTGGCTCTCAGTCTCCGCTCTAATTAATCCCAAAGGTGTTCTAATGGGTTGAGGTCAGTCATGTTCATCCACACCAGACTCTGCCATCCATGTCTTTATAGACCTTATAGTCATTTTGGAAGAGGAAGGGGCCAGCTCCAAACTGTTCCCACAAAGTTGGGAGCATGGAATTGTCCAAAATGTCTTGGTATGCTGAAGCATTCAGAGTTACTTTCACCGGAACTAAGGGGCCAAGCCGATCTCCTGAAAACACCATAAACCCCCCTACCAAACTTTACACTTGACACAATGCAGTCTGACAAATTCTTCTGGCAACTGCCAAACCCAGACTCATCCATCAGATGGGGAAGCGCGATTCATCACTCCAGAGAATGCACCTCCACTGCTCTAGAGTACAGTGGCGGCATGCTTTATACCACTACATCCGACGCTTTGCATTGCACTTGGTGATGTATGGCTTGGAAACCCATCCCATTCTGCGCACTGTTCTTGGGCTAATCTGAAGGCCACATGAAATTTGGTTGTCTGTAATGATAGACTCTGCAGAAAGTCGGCGACCTCTTCGCACTATGCGCTTCAGCATCCGCTAATCCGGCTCCATCAGTTTATGTGGCCTACCACTTTGTGGCTGAATTGCTGTCATTCCCAAACACTTTCATTTTCTTATAATACAGCTGACAGTTGTCTGTGGAATATTTAGGAGCGAGAAAATTTCACAACTGGATTTGTTGCACATGTAGCATCCTATCACAGTTCCACGCTGGAATTCACTGAGCTCCTGAGAACGAGTCATTATTTCACAAATGTTTGTAAAAACAGTCTGCATGCCTAGGTGATTAATTTTATAAACCTCTGGCCATGGAAGTGATTGGAACACCTGATTCTGATAATTTGGATGGGTGAGGGAATACTTTTGGCAATACAGTGTATATGTACACTACTCACAAAAAGTTAGGAATATTTAACTTTTGCGTGAATCTGAATCTGGAGAACATGCAGGCCACTCAATTTGAGGTATCCCAGTGTCCAGCAACCATTCCCTAATGATGCCCAACTCAATGAGTTGGAGCACTATAATCCATTATTGGATTATTGATGTTATACAAGTAGTGTGGGCTTGTCAAAGTGTAGGGCAGTTCTGTATTGACTAGACTCACATGACCACACTGTAACACCATCATCACTGTAGGCTCATCTGGTGACAACAGTGGCTGATGCATCTCCTTGATGTCTCCAACATCATTAGCAGCCTTGTCTGCTCAGCGTAGTAGACATTCATCAGTGAGCAGCACTGAGGCCCACTGGTTCCTCGTCCAGCGTAAATGCTCCCAGCCCCATGCAAGATGATGACGCCTGTGCCTGGTGGTGTAGTCAGGTACCCTTGCAGGTCATCAAGACGCAGACCACTCTGATGTACATGGTTCCGAATGGTGTGACATGACACTGGGTGCCTCTCACCTCCGTTAAATGTGCCTGGAGTTGTATCGCATTCATCATCCAGTTCTGCAGGGCACTGTTCACAATGAAATGGTCATCAGTGTGGGATGTGGCCAAAGTACGTCCACTTCTTTGCCTTTCTGCAACTCTTCCAGTCTCTCTCTATCTCTATTGCAATCTGCTGATGACACTCTATGACACTAAGCTCAGTGGCCACTTTTGTCTGAGAACATCCTGTTTGAAGCCTCGCAATGGCGAGTGTGATGGAAATTGTGTTATTCTGATTACAAGAGAACTTTGAACAGTATGATTCAGTACATGTTATTCTGATAACAATAGAATTATAAACAGTGTGATTCAGTATGAAATCATGTGCTTGTGAATATTGTGACCTATGCTAAAGTAATGTGCAGAGGTAGAAAACACTGTTATCTGCCTTGCCCCTTTGACACATCAGCTGTTTCTACGAGCTGCCGCTTATGCTAAAACATGAAAACTACTCTCACGAGAGAATACACATGTAAGGCAAAAACTTGTATTCTACTTTGTTTTTTAGTGTGTCCAAATGTACTGTAAACATGTGATAACAACCCGCCTGCTAAACGGTATAAAGGAGGAGGACCTGCTCTCTCTCCTCAGAGTTTCTGTTCTGCTAAACGGTATAAAGGAGGAGGACCTGCTCACTCTCCTCAGTTTCTGTTCTAGACTGAACTCTTATGCTTATTTTAAATTATTAAAATATTTAATTTAAAGTATTAAATTTCTCATTTAACCACGCCCGAGTCCTCATATAATTCAGAAATTTCCACGACTCCAGGTACTGTTGATCTATTTTTAGGTGTCATAGTGAAACATTGAAAAGTTAAAACATGTGCATTCAAATGTTTAAAAAAGGTCACATTAAGTTCACCTGTAGAGGTTAAGAGTGCATTTTAGGTTCATCCTGAAGATTCATCTGAAAGCCAAATATCCATTACTCTTTGTGAGTAGTGCATCTGCAGCAACCTCTCAGCTGGCACATATCGAGATAGCTGAAGGTTCCTCAAGGTGAGGGAGTCATGTAATCCCCAAGTAGGTATAGGGCGACATTTAGTGGTAAACAGAGGTATTACAAGTGGGTGTGACTAATTAGATCAGACAGTAGAGAGAAAAAGTGAGTCACACATAGCGAGAATGTTTCCCCAGTTGTGTTTTTTTTTATTGAGCGCATTTAGTACCTGTGGTGCAGTGTTCTTCATTCGTCCTCAACGTCAGTTGGAGAGGAGACAAATCTCACCCTGACAGTTTTCAACATGGTTGTTTCTTTGTCAGGTTTCTTTGCTCAGGTTTGTCCACTACATACTGAAGCATAAATAAACCTCAGCTTATTATTTAAAGATATGTGCCACAGAATAAATGCCTCTCCACTAAAATACGAAATTACATTTACAATGAAATTGTACATAATCAGTCCTCTTGATCTATGTGCAGTATGCTTACAGTAATCCCATAACATGGAACGATAGTGAGGCAGACACAATTGCTGAGAAGAGAGATATATATTATGGGCAAATCCAAAATCAAGGCACAACCCTGGGCATTCCAACACCCTGAACCCTCAGCGACACCTACCCAGATCCTCCTCTCATTACCCAGCAAACAGCGAACGTCTCGGGGACGCCATAATCGACGTTCCCAGCAGGTCCCCTCGAAGTCCTGGCGGAACGTTCCCACAGACACATTCACAGGACGTTCGGCGACGTCCCCGTATAGTCGTTGAATTAATGTTATTTTTGTTACTTTTAGAGAACGTTTGAGAACGTCCGGACGTGGTCCCCCGATAGTTATCATGGTGCGTGCGTGAAAGGCAGTCAGCTGATTTAAAGTTTTACTCACTAGAGCAGGGGTCGGCAACCTTTGAGACACGGAGTGCCAACTTTAACATGTCTAGTCAATGAGTGTGCCGAGTAGCGAGCGAACGTAAGCGGGGGGGGGTGCCGAATGTAAGCGAAGGTGTAAATGGACACAATTATATTGCAATTATATTATATTATATCGCGATCGATCGCCAAATATAAACGCCTCCGCTTAGCAGAGCATTGAGGAGCGATTTCAATTGGAGGTTCGTGCTCTGTCTGAGATTTGTTATTACAATTTTTTTTTTGCTGATGCTGGTCCAGCGTGTCGTGTGCCACTGATTATGCCATCGCGTGCCAACAGTGGCACGCGTGCCATAGGTTGCCGACCCCTGCACTAGAGGAATAAGGGATTTAGCAAGCGGGAATATAAACGCATGAGCCGGCTGCAATGATAGTTAATGAGTTGCAGTTTTGCCCTCTTGCCACCAGATGGCATCAGATATGTTGTACTTACCCGGATGTGTGCTGGGAGTAGAAAAACGAGCAGGAACACGAATGCTGAACATGTCACGGTGTACTGACATGCATATGACTCGTTTTGTTAATAAATAAGTTGTTTGACGAACCCAAGTTTCTTCAATAATATAAGAACATTACATGGTACCAGGAGTGGTCCAACAGAAGTCATGGAAAGTGTGAAACCGCCCGAACCTCTGAATTGGACTGGAAATGTGGACTGTGAATGGCGCGCGTTCAAACAACGATTCAACTTGTATCTGCAAGCACTGGGCCTGGACACAAAGCCAGACGCGCGGAAGATAGCACTGCTTCTCACCGTCGCGGGACCTCAGGCTGTAGAGGTATTTAATACGTTTGTGTTTGCTGAAAGGGACCACCAGGAACAGTACGACAAGGTTGTGGAAAAGTTTGATGAGCACTGTTCGCCGAAGAGGAACGAGACCCTCGAACGGTATGTGTTTCGATCCCGCATGCAATTGCAAACGGAAAGTTTCGATGCTTTTGTGACAGACCTGAAATTGAAGGTACGAACTTGTAACTTTGGGGAACTGAAAGACTCAATGATTCGTGACCAAATTGTGATCGGAGTGCACGACAAAAAATTGAGAGAGAGGTTACTGAGGGAGCCAGAATTAAAGTTGGACGAGGCTATTAAAATTGGCAATGCGAGCGAACTGGCTAAGCTACATGCAAAAACATTCAGTGGGCAGAAGGATCAGGAGAGTGCAACGGTGCCCGTAGCTGCAGTGAATAAGCAAATGCAGAAACCAAGTAAAAAACAACAAAAAAACACGGAGACGTTTTCATGCAAAAGATGTGGCAATCAGCATGTACCAAGACAATGCCCAGCATTTGGTAAAACATGTAGCAAATGTAAAGGGAAGAATCACTTTGCTAAGCAATGTTTTTCCAGAGGGAAACAGGGTGGCGGAGAGCGAGTCCACACAGTGGAGGAAACGGAGCTTGCTGATTTGTTCTTTGTCGGCATGGTAGTGCAGGCTGAAAATAACATGGCAGCACTGCCAAAGGACATTGAACAGTGCACAAATGGAACCTGTGTTAGGAAGGACAAGTGGATTGTGCCACTAGAAATAAATGGTGCAGTCATTCCCCTGAAACTAGACACAGGGGCAAAGGCCAATTTAATCAGTGAATGTGATATTAGAGCAATGAAGGTGAAACCACGCATCCATCCCAGCACAGTGAAGCTCAAAGCCTACAATAGACACAACATTGATACGAAAGGCGTATGCAAACTAAAAGTGCGAATTAAAGGAAGAGAGCATGACCTTATGTTTGTAGTTGTTCCAAATGGACATGACTCATTAGTAGGTGACACTGCATGTGAAAAACTAGGCTTAGTGAAGAGGGTTTACTGCATTAACAATGTTAATAGCCAGACCAGTGTTGAGTCAATAGTGGACCAGTACCCAGACATCTTCAAGGGGTTTGGAGTCTTGCCATTCACCTATAAGATACAACTGAAGGATAATGCACAGCCAGTTGTCCATGCTCCCAGGCGCGTTCCAGCACCCCTACGAGAAAAGCTGAAGCAAGAATTGGATAGAATGATGTCACTGGGTGTGATAAAGAAAGTGGAAGAGCCCACAGAATGGGTGAATTCAATGGTGAGTGTCAGAAAATCGAACGGAGAATTACGCGTCTGCATGGATCCAAAAGATCTGAATAACAACATAAAAAGAGAACACTACCAAATACCTACCAGAGATGAGATAACAAGCGAGATGGCCGGTGCCAAATACTTCAGTAAATTGGACGCCTCTCAAGGCTTCTGGCAGATAAAACTGCATGAGGACAGTACAAAGTATTGCACTTTCAACACACCGTATGGGCGCTACTGCTTCCAGAGAATGCCTTTTGGCATAAGTTCCGCTCCAGAGGTATTCCACAGAACGATGGAGCACATCATAGAGGGCATTGAAGGCGTACGAGTGTATGTCGATGACCTAATTTTATGGGGATCTACTCTCGAGCAACACAATGAAAGGCTTACTAAAGTGCTTCAGAGAGTCCAGAAGTACCAGCTGAAGCTGAACAGATCCAAGTGTCAGTTCGGAGAGAAGGAAATCACCTTTCTGGGTGATAAGTTGTCAGCAGCTGGTGTTGAGCCAGAGGAAACCAAGATCAAGGCAATACTGGAAATGCCAAGACCTGAAGACAAAAAAGGTGTGCTGCGTGCATTAGGTATGATTAATTTCGTGGGAAAGTTCATACCAAATTTATCCTCCAAGACTGTGCACTTGAGAGAGCTACTGCGTGACAGGTGTGAGTTCAAGTGGACATCTGAACATGAGGCAGAATGGTCCCGTTTAAAAACAACTCTCACAACAGAACCAGTGCTGACGTTTTTCGATCCGTCAAAAACAATAAATATATCAACCGACTCATCAAAGGATGGCATTGGAGCTGTCCTACTACAGGCATGTGGAAAAGACTGGAAGCCCGTCGCCTATGCATCGAGAACGATGACAAGTGCTGAGTGCCGCTACGCCCAAATCGAAAAAGAGTGCTTGGGTCTGGTGTACGGTTTCCAGAAGTTCCATGGCTATGTGTATGGCCTACCAAAGTTTGTAGCAGAGACAGACCACAAACCGCTAATATCCATCATCAAAAAGAACCTTAGTGAAATGTCACCACGCATTCAAAGGCTCATGATGAAGCTACAACGCTATGATTTCGACCTAATTTACACACCTGGAAAACACATAGTGGTAGCTGATGCTCTGTCGAGGGCAGCCACACAGAGCGAGGAGAAGGCGGAGGGTTCCACTGAAAACGAAGTGAATCTTCATGTGAACCTGATCACTGAGACACTGCCCATGTCCGACATGAAATCCAGGCTGATCGCTGATGAAACAAAGAAGGATGTCATTTTACAGAGAGTCATCCAGCTGATAAAAGAAGATTGGCCAAGGGGTGAGTGTCAACAATATTACAATATTAGAGGAGAGCTGAGCTTTGTTAATGGACTGCTGTTGCGAAACAACAGAGTAGTCATTCCTCAGTCTCTGAGACCAGAAATGCTTAAGAGATTACATGAAGGACATCTAGGCATAGAAAAGTGCAAAAGACGGGCTAGGACCTTGATCTATTGGCCAAGCAAAAATGCTGATATAGACAGAATGGTGTCAAGATGTGCCACATGTCTAAAACATCAGGCAAAGCAGCCGAAAGAGCCCATGGTAATCACAGAAATACCTGACGAGCCCTGGAAAAAAGTGGGGACTGATTTGTTTTCCTTGGATGGTAAGAATTACCTGCTTGTGATCGACTACCTATCCAACTACCCAGAGATTGCACTGCTCTCCAACATGTCAGCGGCCTGTGTGATTAAGCACATGAAATCAATCTTTGCCAGGCATGGGATTCCTCAAGTTGTGTACAGTGACAACGGTCCATCCTATAGCTGCAAAGAGTTTCAGGATTTTGCACTAAAATATGACTTTCGTCATGTAACTTCTAGCCCCCTGTACGCTCAATCAAACGGGAAGGCTGAGAAAGGTGTGCACATAGTAAAACAGCTGCTTAAGAAAGCACAAGAAAGTCAGTCTGATCCATACTTGGCTTTGCTGAGTTATCGGGCTTCGCCTCTTGAGCATGGCCTGTCCCCTGCAGAAATTCTTATGGGACGCAGACTACGCACCACACTTCCATACACTTCTGAGCAGAAACAAAAGGAAGTGAAACAGAAACAAAAACATCTTCAAAAGAGACAAAAAGCAAATTATGACAAGTCATCAAGGAGCTTGGTACCACTGGCTAGGCATGACACTGTAAGACTACATGATTCCAACACCTGGAGCAAGAAAGCAACAGTTCTTGAGGAAGTGAGTCCAAGATCCTACAATATCAAAACAGAAGATGGTCAAGTCCTCAGGAGAAATAGACGGAGTCTATTGAAAACACAAGACACCTGGCAAGAGCAGACTGATGAAGATCCGCAGGGAGATCCAATCTCCACCACATCAGATGATCCACCGCAGGATGATCACCAGAGAGCTGTGGAGACTGACTTACCAGTGTTGAGAAAATCATCACGCACTGTCAAAGCACCTGATAGACTGAATCTATAAGCACTATGAACTGTCTCTTCTTCATTGGGATTTGCGTTCATGAGTATGTTGTTTATTGAGTAATGTTAAGTTAATAGTCAAATATGAGTGTTATACAAAAAAAAATAAAAATAAAAATAGTAATTTACAGATACAAACTGCTAATAAGAAATATAACGATTGTTAGATAAAAGGGTTTGTGTGTAATGGTTCATCTGTAGAAAAAAAGGGGGATGCAATGATAGTTAATGAGTTGCAGTTTTGCCCTCTTGCCACCAGATGGCATCAGATATGTTGTACTTACCCGGATGTGTGCTGGGAGTAGAAAAACGAGCAGGAACACGAATGCTGAACATGTCACGGTGTACTGACATGCATATGACTCGTTTTGTTAATAAATAAGTTGTTTGACGAACCCAAGTTTCTTCAATAATATAAGAACATTACACCGGCCTTCTCGCGACTTGAATATTCTGACAGAAGCCGTTATTATAAGTTCAAGGTGAGTCACCTACATTTGATTAAAATATGGTTAGCTAGTAAATACCTTATCTTAGTAAATTTATCTTTAAATTACAGGAATTAATCTCATTCCTTATTAACTGGATAAGGACCAAAAAAAAATTTATTAATTTTGACGGGAGAATTAATTTTAAAGCGGAGTGTTACGTTCGCCCCCCCCCAACAACTTATGCCAGGTTCACACTACACGACTTTTCAGTCACACTACACGACTGGTTGTGCTGTAATCGCGAGTTTTTCAGTTTTTGTGGCTTTCATACTACAGGACTGATCAGCGACGTGGGCTCACGAATTAAACGACTTATCTGGCTGCCGTCCAAAAACACGAGAACACGAAAACGAAATTCTCACGAGAACTAGCAACACCACAATGTACATGTACTCCACATTTTCGTTATTATGATTATTTTTTACCCGTTTAAACACTCCATAGTCCCAAATTGCCAGAATTATTTAATCTCTCCATTGCAGTGAACATAGATCATACCTGTCAAGTGTCCTGTTTTGGCCGGGACAGTCCCGTATTTTACCGCTCTGTCCCGGCGTCGTCCCGTATTTTTATTTTCCCGTATTTGTCCCGTATTTTCAGTTTTCAATTTTTATTTTTTTAAAGCATTCATGTGCCGCTCCAAACAGAATTCTGTCACTAGCCTCGCGAGAACTGCCACCCAGACTACTGCAGGTAGCAGTTCTCGCGAGGCTAGTGACATAATCTGTTTGGCGCGGTACATGAATGCTTTAAAAAAAATAAAAATTGAAAATTCGCGGGTTTAGTGTCGACAGTGGGAGCAATGCTGGAACAACAAATCAGAGATGGATTTAACGAGAGGAGGCAGTCCTGCCAAAAAAGCTAAGCGTACGTGTAAGTACCTTGACGACTGAGACAGGGAATTTACTTTCCTAAAGTGGAGCATGAAGGGGCATAGCTACTCATTCTGTAAGATATGTAGCTGTGATTTTAGTGTCTCTCATGGGGGAAGGAACGATGTCCGTCAGCACCAGTCAATGGTCAGCACGAACAATCTGCCAAGCACAAACGCGGGCTAAAGGCACAGAAATATGCCCAGGAGATGTCCCCATTTGTAGCTAGAAATACCACTAGAAATTTAATTTTTTATTCATTTGTAGTTCAAAACATATTTGGGGTGTTTTTTCTTCACTTTTTGCCACTCCAAAGATGTTTTCGTTTCTCCTACAGCCTCGATTGCGGCTATATGCAAATAACTTATTATGCAAATTAGGCGATGACGTCATATACGGGAAATGTCCCGTATTTTTAAATACAAAACTTGACAGGTATGACATAGATATAATCAATCGCACTATTTCTCCAGTGCTGTCACAATAACTTAAACACAGTGTTGTAGTAAAGTTGTAAGAAAGGTGAGGATTTTGTGTGTTTGCTGGGTTACTGTTTTGAAAGCATTCTTGAAAGTTTTTTACATTCTTCAGAGATAGCTTCAGCGGTGCCGCGGTTCTCTCTCCGCGTTCCCATTGGCTGTAACTAGATGCTGTTCCCATTGGCTGTAGCTAGACGCTGTTCCCATTGGCTGTAGCTAGATGCTGTTGGAAGCTGTGGTTTTGGTAACACATATTTGTTTGTTGTTTGCACATAATGTTGAGTTGGCAATTGCTGAAATCTGTTAATTTACTGCAAACATGCTGCTACAGGTGCACTTTTTCAGTTTGTATTTCTTTGTTCAGTTCTCTGGAGAATTCATCTTCAGCTCCAAATTGGAAGTGTCATTCAGGAGACACAAACATTGATCCCAATTGTACTCTATTTCCAAGATATCATGCAGCCCTGAGTTCACATACTCCCAAAATTTTACAATTAAGGGGCATTCCCAAAACATATGTAGAAATGTACCAGGGGCAGATGTGTTGCATATATGACAGTAATAGTTGGTTTGAATTTTCATTTTAAATCTTCTGTATGGCTTAAGGTATGCTCTGAGTATATGTGTATTTGTATAGATATGTAAATTAAGCTGAAGGTGCTGGAAAATACTGAAAATGAACATTCAAAGTGCCATGCAAGTGCGTGAATTCCACCTTGTAACTACGCACACACAAAAATCGAGAGGTGCACGACCTCGCGACGTGGGCGGAGCCACCGCAATTGCGTCATTTTTGCCGCGCGGACCCTTGCGGCAGTCCCGACGTGTGAATTGAATCTAGATTACCTAGATTACCTAGAGATGATGGCATGGGCGGTGCTGTTATGAACACTTTATTCACAATAGCATTCATGAGGCAACGTAAGCTATAAATTCGTCGGGACGCGGCTACACAGTTTGAGTGAAAACTCTGCTTGGGCGATCGAACAGCAACACAGTTTGCTTGAAAGCTCGGTTTTGGCGTTTGAACAGCAACATAGTTTGCGTGACTCCTCGGTTTGGGCGTTTGAACAGCAACACAGTTTGCTTGAAAGCTCGGTTTGGGCGATCGAACAGCAACACAGTTTGCTTGAAAGCTCGGTTTTGGCGTTTGAACAGCAACATAGTTTGCGTGACTCCTCGGTTTGGGCGTTTGAACAGCAACACAGTTTGCTTGAAAGCTCGGTTTGGGTGATCGAACAGCAACACAGTTTGCTTGAAAGCTCGGTTTGGGTGATCGAACAGCAACACAGTTTGCTTGAAAGCTCGGTTTGTGTAATCGAACAGCAACACAGTTTGCGTGACTCCTCGGTTTGGGCGTTTGAAAGGTTGCATAGTGCATTATAAAAATGGCACAGAGAATCATGTACACCCCAAAGCAAGTGCTGGACATGCTGTGCAATATTGATGAGATGGAATCGGAGGGCGAACAATGTGAGGTGTCGGATGGAGAGGGCGAAAGTGAAATGGATCTGAATCTTGAATCTGATTCAGAATCAGACTCTGAAACTGAGTGTGGTGGTGACTCATTTCAGGCCAAAGACGGTACGGTGTGGTTTGAAACTGCTGGCAAACCTCGGGGTAGAGCACAAGAGTGCAATATTGTGAGAGAAACCCCAGGGCCTACGTGTTATGCCAAGGACAAAATTAAAAGTCCAATGACCAGCTTACTGTGTTTGATTGACACAGAAATGTGGGGCGCAATTCTGAAATACACAGAGGCAGAGGCTGAACGAAATAATGCTCAGTTCAAACTAACAGCTGACGAATTGAAAGCATTTGTGGGTCTCGTACATAGCCTACCTTTTATAATGATATTTTTGTAATTATTTTGCCTATTTATGCTTTTTGTTCTTTGTCTAACACAAAACATTATAGACATTTATTTGTAGATTTGTTATGTTCACCATAGCCTACAATTCACTAACATACACAACTTTTAGACATTAAAACTTGAAATGGCGTAACATTGAGTATACAAACAAACTTGCTTTAGCTCGGTCTACTGGCTTCACTTTGCTACTCTGAGTATCGAACAAGCTTTTTGTGGATGTGGGGGTGGAAGGCTGCAGCGCAGTCTGTTTCATTAGCAAGACAAAAGACGTGAACGCTTCACAGTGGGGGTGCGGGCCAGTGGGTTAGTGGTGTGGCGAACGTACATGATAATATAGTGACATATATGCCAACAGAATAACACACAGACAAATAAGCAAACTATTACACTAACCAAGCAAACTATTACACTAACCAAGAAACAAAACTGAAACTATATTTTGCATTTACGTTTTCGCACAAACCAGGAAATGCAATATGAAACTAAACAAAACTGACAATGGGAAAGCTACTGAGAACAAGGTCACAAGGCACTGATTCTAAAAGGTTTAGTCACATTAATTTGTTAACATATTGACGTTACGTGCAAATGTCACCATTACGAATATTTTGTTTGGGCGGCTCATTCTTCCTTTTGTGCAAAACGCCATCTAGCGTTAATTATGTGTCAGTACCAGCTCCCCTGTGTAAAGACCAGGGGCGATTTTAGGATCTGGTCTTTAGGGGTGCCCAGCCCCCAGTGCTCACAGAGGCACATTTTTTCTCACCAATTGAGGCGAACTAGTACATTTATAAATTTTGGAGCCGTATTAGTTTTGCTTTGAGTTGTTTTCCCCTACAACATTCAATCTTAAATCAAGTACAAATCATTGTGCTTTTAGCATGTAAACTGAAAAATTTAATTAACTTGAACGGTTAGTTTTTTTGTGCTTGTTTTGAGTTCAAATGACTTAAAATAGGGTAAAATTCTAAGTAAGACCGATTAAGTTCATTATACTTAAAATAAGCAAAATAATCCTAAAACTTGCAATGCCTAGTAAGTCAAAAATTCTTATCAGAGAAAAAAAGATTTATTGCCTTAAAATGACTTAATTTTACTTGTTAAGATTTTTTTTTTTTGCAGTGAAGAAACATACCTTCTCACCCCAGCTCAGGTGCTGGCTGCCTCGCAGATCCAGAAATGTAGAATGTGAACAGCTAGCTTACGACCAGAACAAAATGCCAAGCTGTAGACAATTCTAGCAGCAAACAGTCGCGTGAATGTGCCAACCAATCAGAAGAGATATAGTTGATAAGTGGACTGGTCACAAGCCTCGAAGCAGGGTTGCCAGATTGGCCAGTCGAACCAAAGTATTGCGCAGGTGCAGAGCAAGTTTTTTGCATAATATAATATTTAAAAAATGTGTTGAGCCAGGGGGTGCTGAGCAACCTGACGGTGGTGCTCTAGCACCACTAAAAATACCCTAGCCTCGCCCCTGGTAAAGACTCAGCGGTCTTTTGACCGCCCGAGGCGCGCTTTAAGTAGGTGAAAACAACACGGCGCTAGTAGGAGGTGGTGAAATCAGTCAGATGACCGGTCCTCCGCGCTTCTAGGTATAAGTATGTAAATGAGGCGCGGCGCTTCTAGTGTTAACACAGGTGTGGGTGTTGATGAGGACAGGGCTGGAGATCAATCTGTCATGATTAAGTAAGAATGACACCACTGGTCACTTTATAAGGAGGCTGGTGCTTGGCATCATTGTTTCTCTTCTATTAACCATGGTTATCTCTAAAGAAACATGTGCAGTCATCATTGCACTGCACAAAAATGACCTAACAGTGAAGAGTATCACAGCTAGAAAGATTGCACCTCAGTCAACAATCTATTACATCATCAAGAACTTCAAGGAGAGAGGTTCCATTGTTGCCAAAAAAGCTCCAGGGCGCCCAAGAAAGACCAGAAAGCGCCAGAACCGTCTCTTAAAAGTGTTTCAGCTGCGGGATCGGGCTACCAGCAGTGCAGAGCTTGCTCAGGAATGGCAGCAGGCAGGTGTGAGTGCATCTGCACGCACTGTGAGGCAGAGACTCTTAGAGCAAGGCCTGGTCTCAAGGAGGGCATCAATGAAGCCACTTCTCTCCAGAAAAAACATCAGGGAAAAGACTGATATTCTGCAAAAGGTACAGGGAGTGGACTGCTGAGGACTGGGGTAAAGTCATTTTCTTTGATGAACCCCCTTTCCAATTGTTTGGGACAAGCTGGAAAACAGCTTGTTCGGAGAAGACGAGGTGAGCGCTACCACCAGTCTTTTCTCATGCCAACTGTAAAGCATCCTGAAACCATTCATGTGTGGGGTTGCTTCTCAGCCAAGGGAATCGGCTCTCTCAGTCTTGCCTAAAAACACAGCCATGAATAAAGAATGGTACCAGAATGTCCTCCGAGCGCAACTTCTCCCAACCATCCAAGAGCAGTTTGGTGATCAACAATGCCTTTTCCAGCATGATGGAGCACCTTGCCATAAAGGAAAGGTGATAACTAAATGGCTCAGGGAACAAAACATAGAGATTTTGGGTCCATGGCCTGGAAACTCCCCAGATCTTAATCCCATTGAGAACTTGTGGTCAATCATCAAGAGACGGGTGGACAAACAAAAACCTACAGATTCTGACAAAATGCAAGCATTGATTGTGCAAGAATGGACTGCTTTCAGTCAGGATTTGGTCCAGAAGTTGATCGAGAGCATGCCAGGGAGAATTGCAGAGGTCCTGAAGAAGAAGGGTCAACACTGCAAATATTGACTTGCTGCATTAACTCATTCTAACTGTCAATAAAAGCTTTTGTTACTCATAATATGATTGCAATTATGTTTCTGTATGTGATAAAAACATCTGACAAACACACATAAAAACCAGTGGGCAGCAGATCATGTGAAAATATAATATTTGTGTCATTCTCGAAACCTTTGGCCATGATTGTGCACATTACACACGAGAAGAAAGAGATGATAGAAGAAAGAAAAAAAGCATTTGAACCATAGTAATATGTTTGCATTTTATTACAAAGCAAACAATAATAACAATACAACAGGAAAAAAACAACAAAATATATATTTATTCAGAGAGGTGATATTGATCAGTTTTCTTAAGAATTTATCCTGGAAAGTTACAAAATACTCTTTTTTAAACTGAACATGCAAAAAGATTCTAGGTGAGTTTGCACATCAGATTGCTGAGCGGTGTGTTTCTGGGTCATCTGTCATCTCTGTGCTGGGTTGTGACTTGTATGTTAGTGGTTTCTGACCGAGACTTTCCCAGTAGACCAGCATGCAAAGGAAAGGGTCTGAGACCACCCTTAAACTCATCAGACAGCCAAGCATCATTCTAAATTCCCAGACATGCCACCAAATTACACATAGGACAAAAGCTACAATATATGGGACAACTATGATTACTACAAATACCAACACTGTATAATCTGGCTTCCTGGTGCTGTAAGAGGTTTCATCAGTGTAGGGTGGAGTTCTACAAGTGACTATCCATGTTATGACTGTCAGAGCCAACAACAGCGGTAGACTCAACAAATTGGAAAAAGGGAAGGGAACAAGTTCACATAAGAAGATATAAATGAATGCAATGATTGAGAGTACAATGGAGCAAGAAGGAAAGAATGCGTGAGCAAAGCAGTATGGATGTCTTATGGAGAGCACACTCTCTAGCGCTACTATTACATTTAGGTGAAGACCATAGATGCTCGCTGTTACCCATAAAGACACAAGTGTCCGGCATGTCCTGCTTGTGTTCCAGCAGTTTTCACCCTGTAGCAGTATGAACCCTATGTATGGATCCAGAAACAGTTCCAACAGGTCACTAAGGATCAGTGCAATGATGAGGACTGAGATTCGGCCTCTGCTCTTACAATGACGCCACAGAAAACTACCAAACCACAGTAGAGCTCCTACACTTGCACATGCACCAATGAAGAGGAAGATGCACAGCCTTATTTTCCAGGTCATCTTATTATATAATGGTATATTATAGTCTGAAAAAAAGACAACTGCCATGATCTTGTTCAGTTGATTTAGTTGTTCTTTGTCCTGTGATGAAAAGATTGAGATAAGATTTAGAATGTTTAAACTAAAAATTCTTTTTTGGTAACACTTTACAGTGTTTACTTAGTAACGTGAAGTAATGCATTAGTTAACATGAACAACACATTAACAAAAATTTACTAATGTTAAGTAAACATGTAACAGTTGCAGCTCCTGTTTTGGCTCTTTGTTGCTCACACCTTTTTAGAACGTGTTTTTAGTGCATGTAGAGTGTTTTAGTTTGGAGCAAAAGGGACTAAAGAGCTAAAAACAGTATGGACACACTTCAGTTCCTATGCTGATAGATTCTGGATATTTCCAAGTTACCCATTATTTATGTAGGTAAATCAATACAATGTAATATATTCCTTTAAGGTCGCACCAAAAAAGGTGCAAGCAACAAAGAGCCAAAAGAGGAGCCGCAACTGTTACATGTTTACTTAACATTAGTTAATTATTGTTAATGTGTTACTTCATGTGTTGTTCATGTTAACTAATGCGTTACTTTAGGTTAGTAAGTAAACACAATGTAAAGTGTTACCATTTTTTTGCAAACAGGCTGAAGAAAGCTGAAAAAAGGACAGAAGGGGTCATAATACTGTAGAATGTATGTGTACAACGTGGAGCTGATAATGTCACCAAAATGGATCAGCAGTAGACATGGGAAACAAGGAAAGCTATTATCTCACACAAAATTATGAGTTTTAATGACATGATTGTCATTATCTTTCTAGGCTCAATCTAGGTTCAATCTAGGGTCATTGTTGTTAGAATCAACAATTATGTAATCTCGGATAATGTATTCCTATTGTTAACACAAAAAAGGAAAAGTAAACTAGTACCACACCATAAGAAAAGATAAAACATAAAACATGCATAATTATATCTATAATATATACATGAGTGCTACTTTTTCATTGCATATAGAAAAAAATACTTATCCATTTTCTATTTTCTATATCAAAATGTGAAATGAGACATAATGCACATACGGTTTGTTCTTACCTCTGTCGTGAACAGTTTACAGTGTTTTTACTGCAACAGTGAAATGTTCTTAAATGAGGGGAGAGAAGACCGTCCCTCCTCCTGTCACCAAACCATCACCGCTGAAATGAGAACTGAATAAAAAAAGGGTGAATGTGGTAATGAACGTTTCCTGAGCGGTGACCCTGCTATAACATACTGGCAACAAATAGGTGAAATCTTACAAAACCTATGAAGACAAGATGGCCACAGTAACATACAAAAGGGCTGTAGATGCCACACAAAATCAACACACGTAGGCTTCAATATTCACCTGGGGCCTCATGTACAAAGACTTGCGTGGATTTCTTACAAAAAAATCGGCGTAGATACAAATTCAGAAAATGGTGTACGCATAAAAAAATCTGGATGTATCAAACCGTGTGTACGCCGGAATCCACGCACATTTCTTTTGTACATCCCAATCAACGTGGAATTGAGCGCACACGGTAACACGCCCCCCTATAAATATGCAAATTCATTTAAATTTGCCCTGTACCGGAGAAGTTTGCTCTCTGATCTATCACAAACCATGTCTAAACGGGGAAAAAAGAGGAACTTCACAGAATGTGAAAGTAGAGACGCTCCTGAATGAGGTAGAGGTGCAGAAAAAATGTTTGTTTGGCACATTGTGGCATTACGGAAAAGCGCAAAAGGTCTGAGTGGAACAGCGTGTGTGAAGCTTTAAATGTTGTGGGGTCAGAATAATGCACACTGGCAGAATAATATAATGCACCTAAAAAATATCAGTGATATGCTCACTAGCGACTCAATAAAAGAATTGGTTAAAATTTGCGCTGCGCATTAATTTGTCCTGGCTCTGGGTTCGCTGGGTGCTCCACCAACAATGGCACGGCATACCTGTGCGCAACATTGTGCAGGACCCCACATGCCCTCACAATACGAAACACCTTCTCTGGCCGATACAGGAGCATTCCCCCGGTCCTGTCCAGCCAGCGCCACTGGCTTTTCAGCTGCTCAATCGCCCTCTCCACGACTGACCGGGTGGAGAATGGAGAGAATTGTGTCTCTGCTCCCAGTCAGTCTGTGGATTACAAAGGGTCATCAGCCACGTCTTGAGCACGTAGCTGCTGTTTCCTAAGTAATTTAACAATTACCCATGTTTAAAATGAATTATTCTAAGCTGAAAATGTCAAATGCTTTTATTTAAATGCTTACATTTTGTTGCTTACCAAGAAGCCACCTGTCACGCACTGTGCTAGCTTGTAATTTTATCCCAACCATGCAGTTTGTAAGGATGTACGAATCATTGGGTTGATCCAGGCCAACGTGCCACTACATTAGTAAGGCACATTTTTGCATCACAGATTATCAGACCCGTCGACAGGGGGGGACAATTTATTTTTTATTTAAAGTCTATAATTTTTAAACAATCTTGAAATCTCTCTTTAATATAAAATTCTGTACTCATAATAAGCTCAATGGCTAAAATATATATATTTTTTTCCTATCTGCATATTTTTTATTAAGTGCATACACCCCCGCCTCCCACTGGAAAATGGTTTGATCCAGCACGACCGTAACCGGCTGGTACCCGCCCAACAGCGGGAAATACAGAAATCTGTAGCGCAGAAAAGAAAGGAAAACATTTACCTGACGAATTTTAAAGTTGCATTGTGTTCCAGGTTTGAAAAGTGCTGGAATTTAAGCTAAAGTACTTGAAAATGCTTGAAATTGTAACTACTTCGTTTCACAACAAATGTCTGACTGAACAGTTTTTGTGAAGACGTTAAGATTGGGCGTTTTGAAAATAAACAACTGTTAAATAATGTGATAAAAAGCGAATTATTTCGAATCATTTCGAGTATATGCATAAATATTTAACTTAATTAAGTTCTTGACGTGCTGGAAAATATTGAAATGGACCTTGAAAGTGACGTACACGTGCTTGAATTCTACCTTGTAAAGGTGTATGAACCCTGCAAACATGACTTTGGTTATTGCGCTGAAGCGCGGCGCGCGCGAAGTTACAAAATTCGAGAGGTGCACGACCTCGCCAATCGACAGCACGCACGGGCGGTGCCACTGCGATTACGTCATTTTCGTGCGAACCCTCGCACCGCGTCAAGTATAAACCAGTCAGCTGTCAGAAACAGCTTTGATGTGTGGCTATTATATACCATATGACCTAACAGAAGGATTGTCTGCTACAGAGGAAATTCAAATGATGGGGGGGGGGGGGGGGGGGGGGGGGCACATGAAACTTTCTTGTCTCGGGCCCCAGCAAGACTGTCAACGGGCCTGCAGATTATTAATTAAAGTACTTTCTATTCACATAAGCAAATCACTCTTCAGATGGTGCCTTTATAGAAATGTGTGTGCAGTCGATCACTCCGATTACATTAGGGAAACCGGCTATTGCTGCAAATTGCGTTTTAATGTTTGCCTGGTCAACCGCTTCATATGGGAACTTTATATACCTAGCTGACATTCAGATGAAGAGCTGGCATGGCCCGGCTCAAAGATGACTGGGATATCCCCTACCGGTCTGCCAGTTCTCTTTGAAATGAGCCAGTTGCCAAGAAGCCGAGCGTTGTCGCTGGTAATGCACGATTCCTCGTGTTTCTCTCTCCAAAACTGGACCCAACTCAACACAAGAGCAGAGGCGGGCTTTGCATAGAGGCGTCGCTAGGCAACTGCCTTGGGCCCCTCCCACTGCAGCCCACTGTAGGGCCCCCCTGACTAGCTGACTTATTTCTTGCATATTAATGTTGATGGGCCCCCTAGCTAAATTCACCTTGAGCCCCCAAATAGCTAAGTCCGCCACTGCACAAGAGGACAGTTCTTGGAAATCTGAAACGGCTTGTAAGCCACTCATCATCATGGGCCAAAAAATCATAATGGTCACGGAAAACACGCTCTCGGCGAATTCGGCCATTAGCAATATCTTCCAGTAATGCCAACGCTGCCGTCTCCCAAGAACTCCAGCGCAACATTTAATGCATGTTTATATAATCTAGGCTGTGGAAACATGTTGAATGATTATTTCAGTAAGGCAGTGAAATTGTCTGATTAATTTACTGTTTAATTTTCTGATTAATTTACTTTATTTTACCCAATAAGGGCTTACTACAATGTATGCGTGAAGGATATCTTAATAGTTGTAATTTCAATGCATCACCTCTAAGTGTCGCTAATTGACGAAAACACATTAGAAACATGCATACGCCAGAGGTGAAGGTGTCGTGGGTGTACGCCAGTGGGGAACCGTCAGGGCCCTCTACGCCCTCTCAGAGGGCCTAAAATATTCTTAAAGCATTATATATATAATTATCCAATTTTATTTTATCTACTTACAGTTTGACATTCGACATCTAAACAATTACAAAAATATAAGCAAATAAAATATTCACCCGTGTCTATTCAATCTGTGTTGGAAGGTGAGGGGTTGAGTGGAAGCCTGTGAGCCTGTGTCTCCCCCTATCAGGACTGTGATGCCCGCTGTTCGTTTACAGAGGGCCTGGCAGTTATAATTCAGCGCAATACCAGTTTCAAATGACAGCAAAATTTACCAATCATATCTTCTCTCTTAGTGGGCGGGCTTAACTGTATGATAATTTCCGCCCGCTGTGGCGACGCTAGCTGTCGTTAGCACCATCGCTAGCTAGTTTCGATTCGTCCCTTTGACGTCCTCGTGCGCGTTGTTTACATATTCCGCTTCCGAGAACCACGGAGCTGTGAACCTTATTTTGTTTGGAAACTTATTTTGCTTAAGATGTTATTTAGTACAGATATTATTGTTTATTGCGTTTTTAAAGCTGTACTGTCGTCTCAGTTTTTCTTTATTTAGTTTATTAAGAAAGGGAAAAAAAAATTTCGGGGGGGAGGGGGGGGGGGGTAGCGGGCCCAGGTTTAAAGGTCACGGTTCGCTACTGGTGTACGCACTTTCTCACGTTCAAATCACATTTTGTACATCTGACCGTTTGCGTGAAACATGTTTTTGTGCATATGCACCGTTCGTACATGAGACCCCTGGTCTATCTCCTTCCAGGCATCCGTCATGTTCATGTCAGTGGTTACAATGGAGTCAGTGAAGAGAAGTTGAAAACAGGAGTTGATGTCATTCACTCAGTACATGGCATGTCGTGTTGGCCTTGGGATTATCCTGATAACATTTGCACTTGGAAGCTGACCTCTTCTCTCATAAAAAGAATTCTATTTTTGGACCAAAAGGAGACGACAACTTCACCTGGGTCTTTTTCCTCTTCAGTGTCATTATGTTCCTCTTCTGGGTTGTTCTTTGTGTCATCTTCAGCCTCTGACACTTCTTCCTTTAAATCCTCCTCACTGTCAGCCCAATTTCTCACCTCCTGATCACTATCATGGTCAAATATGAGGTCCAGAGCTTCAGCTTTAGATCTCTTGGCTACTGATTGTGCTGCCACAGACTGAACTGTGAGTAAGGCTTAAAAAAAGCTTTATATACCAGAGCTGTGAGAAAGTTTATAATGTTGCATTTTTCTTTTTCAGCTCGTGTGGTTTTTGTGGGATATAATCTGTATAGTCAACAGGTTGTGGTGGTTGGCATGGAAGCCTAAAATAAGCACAAGGGCATTTGGTGTGTGTGTGTGCGTGTGTGTGTGTGTGTGTGTGTGTGTGTGTGTGTGTGTGTGTGTGTGTGTGTGGTCAAAGACATCTGCATGTTGAGGTGTGAGAAAGGAGAGTAGATAAGTGAGAGTAGATGCTCTTGTTTTATACACTAGTTGTAGTCTTACCGATTCATTTCCAATGACCAGTCATTTTTAACGGGAAACACCATGGGTGTACAAGTTCCATAAACCCCACAAATATTTATACAAATATTTCTGATTCATAATATTTTTCTAATACCATATGTGAACAAAGTCATGGAACCTCATGACAGAAGAATGAAATTTATGGCAGTTTTACATTACATTACAACCCTCATAGTGTCAACAGCTGGTGTAGGTGATGACTACAGATCCTGGCACCAGGTAAAACATAAATAAGTATGCTGGAATATTTGTGGTCTTGCGAGAGAATGTATACTGCTGTTACTGCACTAAGAACCTGCTCCAGTATGTCAGTGAGAAAGAGGAAGATGATGAAGTATGAGATTTGCCCTCCACCCGTATGATGATGGTGCAGAAGATGCAAAGCACACACCAGAGGTGACACACCCACAAAACATCCATGATGGGGAAGA
The DNA here is from genome assembly GCF_052324685.1 of Brachyhypopomus gauderio. NCBI lineage: Eukaryota > Metazoa > Chordata > Actinopteri > Gymnotiformes > Hypopomidae > Brachyhypopomus > Brachyhypopomus gauderio. The sequence continues at coordinate 34,040,050 of NC_135211.1, read as the reverse complement.
TGGAAAGTGTGGTTTCCATAGTGATTTGCAATGGTAGCCACTACAGTGTAAAACATGACACAGCTTATACACTGCAAAGAAAACCAGAGACAAAATGACTCAAAACTCCCGAGTTAGTTCAGCCACCAGTTTAACCCCATTTGAGTGTATTCTTGGTTAGCAGCCATGCTGCTAATGTTGTTGTCAGTGAACCCTTCTAATGTGTCTACAGTTACGGAAAAGAACCATAAAAGACTGGAAAGACTCATCAACATATTGAAAGAATCAAGTCATCAAAGGCACACAGATCGACCACCCTGCCTTTGGGTCATATGTGTTGGGTCCAGATACACACGTAGCTCTGGTGCCAGTAACATGTGCTTTAGCATGCCAGTCCTTGCACATCATTTACAACTCCAATCTTCAATCTATCCAATGTCCAAGGATTTGAGGTGTTGGAAGAATGTTTTAAGCCAATACAAGTAAGTGTTTAATTTAACTCCATTGCCAACACCGCTGACCAGTTGATTCTCCACTTGTCTAGATTTACACAACGAAGCCACTACCCTTGTTTGTCTTGTGACACTACTGATGCTCATTGTGCTTTCTCATCTTGTTCACAAATCAAAGTAGTAATCATTCTGTGAATTATTTCATGACTCAAGCCCTGCTGTTCCACTTGATACTGGCCCTAACGTTACATCCTTAAACTCTAATAGTCAGTATTTGTGTCAATAGTTCCCTCTCACACTACCAGAGGTCCTCATCCCTGGAGTATTAGCCTCACCTGACCAACACTGGACCTGATGCTAATTATTTACCTATGCTATTTAATGCAGTCAAACTGAACAGACTGTGAAATATCACCTCTAATTACCATACCATCTGTGGTGTAAGCCTATGGCCGATGTTAGACTAGTTATACGTCATAAGCTGTACTAACGTATGCCTCTAGGGGCAGAGGTCAGTCATGTTCAGTTCTGCAATAAACGGCATAGAGACAAGTTGTATGGTGGTTTTCCTTAGAAGAACACGACACCATCTGTACCATGTTTTGTTTAATATTTTGTGTTTTGACCTTACCGTGTTTCTGAATTTTCCTCTCGCCTCATGAATCTTACTCAAACCTCCAATTCTCATTTGTCACAGAATACTTCACCCAACACGGATCCAGCAGCGATGTCTAATCTTCAGGCTGCTGTAGCATCTCAAGGTAGATTGCTTGGTGATCACCAACAGCTTTTCCAGCACCTTGGTATGGCAGCGGCAGTGGCGGACTTAGCAATTTGGGGGCTCAAGGCGAATTTAGCAAGGGGGCCCATCAACATTAATATGCGAGAAATAAGTTAGCTAGTCAGGGGGCCCCTACAGTGGGCTGCAGTGGGAGGGGCCCAAGGCAGTTGCCTAGGAACGCCTCTATGCAAAGACCGCCTCTGGGCAGCGGATAATCTGACCTGTACTATCCAGGGTTTATCTTTGTACACTATGAAGGTCGCCTTTGTGATTTCGCTCCTGACTGTGGAAAGCTCTTCAGTGGGCCACAGCTATCTGTAATGCAGAATCTGTCGCTCCTACCTACACTGCCTTTGAGCAGACATTTCAGGGAGGTCTTCAACCATTCTGACAATGGAAAGGGTGCAGGCAAACAACTGCTATGTCTAACTGTGCGTTCACACCGAAAGCGACGAGAGCGACACGGCGACCGGAAGTCATTCATTTTCAATGAGAGTGAGCGACACCCAGCGACGCGACGCGAAGTGAGCGATTCGAGCGACGCGAACAAGTTGAGCTTGGCTCAACTTTATGCAAATGAGCAGTGACGCGCGGCAGCGACTACCAATCAGAAAGTATGTTTGCACCCTCCTCCGAAACCGCACCTCTAACTTTGGTTCCTACTGATTATTTGTTCCGATTGCAAAATGGAGGAGAGATTAATAGTGGCTGTCTCTGGATGTCCCGCACTTTACGATGTTTATTTTTGGAGGGAATACTGTTCATTTGTTAAAAAAACATCAGCAATAAATTAGCGTATACCCTATTATTGGTTATGATTTTTTTAATTCCTGTTTGATCTTCGGGTCTGGGGTAAAAAGTAAAAAAAATACATAAACATTTTAGGTTTATATACTATATGTGTTTTATACACACACTATGTTTTATACACGCACTCCTTTATAATCGTGTGTCCTGTAATCAATAGATTAAAATAAATACTGCGTCCTGCTTTAAAAACGTGATTTGCATATCTGTCACGTGCTGCATGCCGGCGTGATGTTGGACACGCCCCCACGCGACGCGATGCTGGCAACTCAGCGACGGAGAGCGATTTTATCGCTTTCGGTGTGAAAGCACAGTAAGACGTAGACGTAGCAGTTGTCAGCTATAGAACACGTTCTTCAGTTTCACACTCTGGACGCAACCAGCGGATGGGATGAAAGGCCACTTCTCACTGTCTATCGACAAAGCTTAAGCGAAACACTCAAGGTACAACTGGTATACAAGGATGACTTGCTCTTCCTAAATGAATTGAAATGGCTATCCATCAGGATCGATAACTTTGGGATGAATGTGTGTGGGTGTACATATGTGGTGAATGTGTGTGGGTGTACATATGGGATGAATGTGTGTGGGTGTATACGTGTGTGAGAGAGAATGTGTGTTTAGGTGTATGTGGATGCCCGGACCGGCTACTCTCGGCGGTGGGGGTGGTGGGGGTCTGGGCTTAGATGCGGTGACAGGGTGGGGTGTCCCCCTAGTCTCCCCGGGTTGACCACTCCCTGCCTCGAGCCGGGGGGGGGGGGGGCAGCTAAGCTCGGTGCCTAATGAGCCAGCTAGCAAGCAGACTCTCCTCTTCCAGAGGACCATTTCCTCTGGACCTACGCATTCCCACCCCCCACACATACACACCAAGGTTATAATAGTTTTGGATTTTTCATTATAGTTTAGTTTTTATTTCATTGTTTCACTTTTTTTTCTAATTCAGTTAGTTTTAATTAGTTTTTAGAGCATGTTTGCTAGTTTTTATTAGTTTTAATATTTTTTTTAAAGCTTAGTTTTAGTTTAGTTTTCATTAGTTCTAGTATTAGTTTTCGTTTTTTTTATACTTTGGGTTATTTGTCAGGTGCAGGATTCAACAAGTCCAAAGTAAATATTGTGTAATAAAAACTCATCAAAAGATACCATTTTAAAAAATGCATTCAATTACTGTTGAACAACTAACAGTCCAAGATAGAAGCCTTAAGTGCAAAATGTGTAATATTGCTGCTGAAAATTGCCAGACTAAGACGGACACGAACATAGGAGCGTAACCCTATTTTTGTTCACGTGAAAAGCCAAACTTTTTGAAGGCAATCGAGTAACACAGTCGTGTTGACATCGATTCTCAACACATTAACTAGTGCATCCACCCGCTTGCGGTTTTCCTGAGTATTAACTATACAGCAGCTATTTGATCACTGGTGAAAACGGGCCATTACGCCGGTGCTACCTAGCCGGGATGGTGCTTCTCTTTCGGCGGAGCTACTTAAGAGTCTAGCTTGTCAAGGTAGGCTACTGGCAGTTAGCCCTCTTGTGTGAACTTTGAGATTCATGGGGTTTTTCCTCTTGAGAACCACTCCATATATTTTATCACCTGTTTCTACTACAAGACATGTAGTCTTCCTCGTAGTCATATTAAAAAAATTCCATACAGGACTCGCCGTTTTATCCCAACTTTTGTTGTCATAATTGTGCAGGCTAACATAGCGAGCAGGAGCTCTAAACAAGAGACGTGACGGACCATGATGTGTCGTACGCTTCTGTCAGCTAATATAAAACTAATAGTGAAAAAAATCGATCTCATATCAGTTCACAAGTCACAAAACTGACAAACACGAAAATGAAGGGTATCCTATCTATAATTTCAGCACGTTTTAGTTTTCTAAACATGTAATATAGTTATAGTTAGTTATCGTTTTTTTCTTTTAATTACCGTTATTATTGATTTCAGTTAACGAAAATGTTTTTTCAATATTAGTTTTCGTTTTTTCGTTCGTTTTCTTTAACGATTATAACCTTGATACACACACACACACACACACACACACACATACACAGTCCTTGTGTGACAGGTAGGACCCGTCTAATGGCATTCAGTTCCCCTCCAGACCGTTTAGTGGTAACACCCACAGTGTCGGGGGTTGACACTTGTCGCTACCCAATCCAAACCGGAAACCCAATTTTGACTGCGCATGCGCGGAATTGTACGTCATTTCCGATAAGTCTTACGGCTGCTGCTGCACGAATACGGCATACCCAATTTGGACTACGCATGCGCGTCAAACTAGACACTTGAATTGGAATATTTTACAATAAAAACGCGTGAAAACCAATGCTATGATAAATGCTTATATGTGCATTCGTTATAATTATTACCTTAGTTTTAAAAATATTTTTAAAGTTTTAAATATATATTTTTAAATACTTATAAAATCAGCATTCCAAATAATTTTGTAATAATTTTGTTGCTTTAACCCAGGGGTCGGCAACCTATGGCACGCGTGCCACCGTTGGCACGCCGAGGCATAATCACTGGCACGCAGCACGCTGGACCAGCATCAGCAAAAAAATGATAAATTAATATAAATTATTATATTAATGGATTATACTTTCGCGAGTGACCGTAGCGCGCGACTCCGCACGCACACCTCGCGCGAACGGCGGAGGCGTTTATACTTGGCGATCGATCGCGATATAATGCTTAATGCTTAATCCATTTACACCTCCCCTCCGCTAACAATTTACACTCGCCACACAACCCCCCCCCCCCCCCCCCCCCCCCGGTCAACAATTTAAATTCGCCGCCACAGTGGCACACTCATTGACTAGACATGTTAAAGTTGGCACGCCATGTCTCAAAGGTTGTCGACCCCTGCTTTAACCCATTGAGAGCGTGCTTCTCAATAATTTGACATTATTTCTAGATTAAATACCATAAATCATAACCTATACTACCCAAAGCTACAGAAATGTTGCATATTTAGCTTTGTTTATTCATGCTTACTAAAAGAGTTTGTTTGTTTATTTGGTTTCATTTAACATCACTATTAATGGCCACTAATTTAACCTAAAGCATGTCCTAAACATCTATACTAAAAAAGTATAATCTGTATCAGGAGGAGTGTTTGGTCACTAGGGAACAATACAAAAAAAACAGACAGTACCTTATTAACATTTAGATATTGTGTGTGTGTGTGTGTGTGTGTGTGTGTGTGTGTGTGTGTGTGTGTGTGTGTGTGTGTAGTTTAAAAGCTCATTCAGGATTCAAAAGTGTTTATTGTCACAGAAGTCCATCATATGTAATACACTGCTCAAAAAAATAAAGAGAACACTTAAACAACACAATATAACTCCAAGTCAACCACACTTCTGTGAAACCAACCTGTTCAGTTAGGAAGCAACACTGATTGTGAATCAATTTCAACTGCTGTTGTGCAAATGGAATAGACAACAGGTAGAAATGAGAGGCAATTAGCAAGACCCCCCCCCCCCCCCCCCCCCCTATAAAGGAGTGGTTCTGCAGGTGGGGAACACAGACCACTTCTCAGTACCTATGCTTTCTGGCTGATGTTTTGGTCACTTTTGAATGTTGGTGGTCCTTTCACACGAAGCATGAGACAGACTCTACAACCCACACAAGTGGCTCAGGTAGTGCAGCTCATCCAGGATGGCACATCAATGCGAGCTGTGGCAAGAAGGTTTGCTGTGTCTGTCAGCGTAGTGTCCAGAGGCTGGAGGCGCTACCAGGAGACAGGCCAGTACACCAGGAGACGTGGGGGAGGCCGTAGGAGGGCAACAACCCAGCAGCAGGACCGCTACCTCCGCCTTTGTGCAAGAAGGAACAGGAGGAGCACTGCCAGAGCCCTGCAAAATGACCTCCAGCAGGCCACAAATGTGCATGTCTCTGCACAAACAGTTAGAAACCGACTCCATGAGGATGGTATGAGGGCCTGACGTCCACAGATGGGGGTTGTGCTCACAGCCCAACACCGTGCAGGACGCTTGGCATTTGCCAGAGAACACCAGGATTGGCAAATTCTCCACTGGCGCCTTTTGCTCTTCACAGATGAAAGCAGGTTCACAATGAGCACATGTGACAGACGTGACAGTCTGGAGACGCCGTGGAGAGCGATCTGCTGCCTGCAACATCCTTCAGCATGACCGGTTTGTCAGTGGGTCAGTAATGGTGTGGAGTGGCATTTCTTTGGAGGGACGCACAGCCCTCCATATGCTCACCAGAGGTAGCCTGACTGCCATTAGGTACCGAGATGAGATCCTCAGACCCCTTGTGAGACCATGTGCTGGTGCGGTTGGCCCTGGGTTCCTCCTAATGCAGGACAATGCTAGACCTCATGTGGCTGGAGTGTGTCAGCAGTTCCTGCAAGATGAAGGCATTGAAGCTATGGACTGGCCCGCCCGTTCCCCAGACCTGAATCCGATTGAGCACATCTGGGACATCATGTCTCGCTCCATCCACCAACGTCACGTTGCACCACAGACTGTCCAGGAGTGGGCGGATGCTTTAGTCCAGGTCTGGGAGGAGATCCCTCAGGAGACCATCCGCCACCTCATCAGGAGCATGCCCAGGCGTTGTAGGGAGGTCATACAGGCACGTGGAGGCCACACACAATACTGAGCCTCATTTTGACTTGTTTTTTATTGAGCAGTGTACAACTGTGTTTAATCTATTAACTTGTATAACAATACATGTGTAACTGCAATGTGTTTTGGAGAAAAAAATTGGCATTTATGTTGGTGTGACGGGCAGGGTGAGCGAAATAAAATGGAAGCGATCACGCCAAAAGTATGGTTTAATGAAGAAAGTGCGCAAACCAAAAACCCGTGACTTGGATCCGAATTAATGATATAATAACCAGCGGTCAACTGGTACAAAGACAAGACATATATAGACGAACAAACGACCCTCAGGTGGGACGGATCACGGGCTCCGCCCACCTGAGGGACGCACACAACACAACGATTACAGGACAGCTGCCGCTGTAGACGGGGGCGACCAGTAGGGGGCCTGCCGTACCGTGACAGTGGGGTTAAAAAAAAAAAAGAAGCCACGACTTTATAATAAAAGAAAAAAGCTTTTTGAAAACAACAACAAAATACAACTACAAAAACATTGAATTAACCTTAAGGCCCATTAGATCAGCACAATTACAAAGAAACGTTTCCATGTCCTCCTGGAGTTCAAAAGTAAAGGTAAATGGATCCCTTGACTCCTCACATCCATTCTCAAGCTCACTCAAAGCCTCAAGAGCATTCTGTTGATCCTCAGCACTCATTTTCATCACAGCAGGCTCAGTCACCTTCCCAGCAAAAAGTTCTGTGTGGCTGTGAATCCAACACAAAGCTCTTTTGAGGTCCCTCATGATGCGTGGTTGCTATATGAAATAAAGAAAATCCCCAAAAGCAATACGTTAAAAAGAATATTTGGTAGGTGACTTTTATATACTTTTATATTCAATACGTCAAATAAAACATAACTTACGTTGCTGTTATTTTTTGCAGTGCTGTCACTTTCAGCTAGTCCATCTGACTGAAGTGGACCAACAGTGGACCTTGGCACCCTGAAGAGAGGCTCCAAGTTCCCCTTTAGTAAAAGAGGGGCTTCTTCTGCCCAGTAGGCAAACCTCTGTCCATGTCTTGGGGTAAAATTAACATCATTTTAAACAACCAAAAATTTACATAAATAAAAACTTACATAAATACTAAAAACATTACCACTAATGTAATTCATACCCCTCGATGGAAAATCTCTCCATCAGCTGAACACACCACCATCGACGGATTAGTGGCATATCACTCTTTAAACAAAAGCATGGCAACAGTCAAATTTATTAGTAGTTTGATTACGGAGTTGGTTAAATGTGCTTAGACTTACCTCTGTGAAGGTACATGAGGCAGAGGTGCAGAGGCACAGTGCATACTAATATACATTAAAAAAAAACCCAATAAATTTACAGTAACGGTAAACAGTAACTTTTATACAAGAAAGTGTAGAAAAATTACACATTTTTACCATCAACATAAAGATGCCACAGGAATCTGGTCCAGTCTGTCGTGGAAAGTTCTGGAGAAATGGATGTCGCTTTTATATGAGTTAGTTAAAGCTACAGCATTAAGTAATAAAATGGATGAAATAAGAAATGTGTAACCACATGATTTCCACAGTTATACACATTAAAACTTACTTTAATGTCTTTTCCTGTTTTCTCAGTCCAGGGGTTAGGATCAATTAAGCTTGCAATTGTTCTGGCAATACAGAAAAAAACACAATCATTTTATCTGTAAATAAATGATCATTGTGGAAGCCTAAGAACGAGGCTTTGCATGAATGCTGTAGCGTTTGAACAAGGCTGTGCTGAAACCTAATGCCTGAGAACAAGGCTGCACATAAACCTAGAGCCTAAGAACAAGGCTCTGTCTGAAATCTGTTTCCTAAGAATGAGGCTCTGCTTGAAACGCGGAACAAGAACCACCTAAAACTCGGAGCCTGAGAACGAGGCTCTCGCAAAACCTTAGACACACGAACAAGTTTGTCTCCAAAACAGTGTTTTTTCACTGCATAGCTGTTGAGCTACTAGCTTCTCGCTAACTGGCAATTTCTGTAAGATGCTTTTAAATATTGGTTGATTAATGTTTAAATTTTTTTCCCCACCTGACCCCCCCACCCCCCTCCCTCCTTTAATGTCACTTTTTGGGCAAAAATATGAAAAACACTGCCTTAGGACAAAGTCAAAACAGTTATTCTTAATTTCAACCTAAATACTGTTTTGTAGACATCATCTCCAAAGCCATTTGGACGAAGAGAATCAAGAAAAAAAATTTCCCTCTGTGGTACTAATATCACCTGAAATTCATATTTCCAAAATAAATATAAAACAATAAACCAACTTCCAACGAAAGCTAAAATCAATGTTTCAAAACTGCACTCAACACAGAGTAAATATTGATCTGCTTGATCCTGCTGCCTACTCCAGGAAGGAAAAAGAATGGCATCTTTTGACCTGATGCTTTCCTGGTAGTAAAGGGAACGTACAAACATTGGCACGGTCAGATGCAACACTGCATACACATCTTATCCTAAAAATAGCTCTCATTAGTAGTAAAAGAAATACCGCAACTAAACCTACCGGCAAACTGAGCTGTGGGTCTGCATGTTTGTCTTTCCATGTAGCAACAACGTAGAGGTCCGAAATATAAACATCTTTTCCCTATACAGTACAAAGATTACAAATATGTCCAAATGCAAAATAAAGAGATATTTAGGGAGCCTCAGTATTAAAAATAGGACAAGCAGTTACGTGTTTCCGTGCTGCTTCTTCCACAATCCTAAGGCATGCATTTCCAATCTGGAAATGATCACAGACAACAGTTTTGATGATACAAGTCATGTGTATAGGATAAATTTATACACCAAGATGTGTCACATTTAAAATGCTCACATTTGACTCCATGCACCGACTCAATCCCAGGCTCCAAAAGTCCTCACGTGTCAGACAGGTAACACCATCCTTCACGATCAGTTCATTTGATGGACGGTTAATATCCAGGACATAGTGAAGCTAAATATCAAGATCAACAACTGTAAGTGATCAACATGACAATAAAATGTAACACTGCAGAATGGACACACTGCTAACCAGCTCATCTTGAAGAGGGTTCAGGTGTTTCTCCCAATGCAGACCCGAGAGAGCATATGGGTGTTCCACCTGCCATTCCAGCTGAGGATAGCAATGGTCCCGCAAATATGTCCTCTCAGTCGGTACATCTGATAGTACGAAAAGTGACACTGTGTATCCATGTTGCCTCATGCAAGATAATCAGTCAATGGAATGGTTCTGTATTTAATAATGTCTTAACTCTCATCTTGTTTTGTAATATACACGATTCATATTTTTTCCATAAAATTTTCATTTTGTATTTCTAACACTTACTTGTTAATCTGTTATATGGTCGAAGTCTAGATATGTTGACCTTCTGGACCGAAGAGACACCCTTTTGCAGAGTGGCTACACCTTTTGATGAAACGTCCAACACAGTATATGGTCCTTGGTGCAGACTTCCAAGACTGTCTCCAGTGCGGCGCTTCTTAGAGTCGTGGGAAATAAGAACCTCGTCCCCAGTGTTGGCTGCAAATACCTTGGCAGACTTTTGCTTCCGGTCTCCAAAGGTCTTTTGCTGCTTCCTCTGCGCTGCCTCTATATTGCTAAGGACCTACAAAAATAATCACTCATAAAACAACACATGTACAACAGTAACAAAGATTATGGTAAAGTTTTTATGCAAACCTTTTCATTAAGGATCTTCATTTCTGTAACTTTCCCATTAATGTCATCTTCTGGGTCAGCAACCTCAAAGTCATCTCCCATAGGAGAGGCATTAATGACTTCAGGCAGACGAGGGTGCCGGTGAAACATCAGAAAATAGGGGCTGTACCTGGTAGAACTCTGGAAATAAAATTGCAATAAAAAAAGAAAGAAAAAAAAAACACAAAAAAGTTTACACTGTTATTTGCTATAATAATTAACTTTTAATTCACAGACTTATAATCATTCCATCCTTTTAGGTTGATATTATAGACATAATTTTATGTATGCAAACCTGCTTGGCAGTGTTGATGCCATATACCACAGCTGGTAGGTGAATGTCCCAGTCATTGTGATTCTCATTTACATATTTTCTCAGAGCACGTTTGATGTTTTGGTTTGTCCGTTCATCCTGTACATATTAATCTGTGAGTAAACACTGTAGCAACAATACATAAAAAGCACACAAATATAGTACAAGTTACCTGGCCATTGGTCTGAGGATGATAGGCACTGGACACAGCGTGTTTAATATTCATCATTGTGAATATTTGGTCATTGAGCTGTGGACAAATTAGATTTAATATATTTTCAGATTTAAACATTGCACTGCATGTAAAGCAAAGACAATACAGGTAAAGGAAAACAATTTATATTTAAAGTGTGACAAAGTCCTTACCCCATTGACAAACTCTTTGCCTTGGTCTGTGATAATTTTCCTGGGCATACCAAACATGTACAACTTGTTAATCATCACCAAGGACACCTCACTCGCTGTTTTTGATTGCAGAGGCTCAGCAATAACCCATTTTGTATATAGGTCAGTCATGGTCAAAGCATAAATGTTACCATGTGCAGTTTTGGGTAGTGGTCCAATTAAATCCAAGCCAAGTACAGTTGTGATCAAATTTATTCAACCCCCACTGAAATAAAGTGTTTTGGCCAGTTTGACATTGATTTTGATCATTTCAGTCATCTTATTTACAATTATATCAAAGAGGCACTTATAAATTAGACAAACATAACATAATATTTATGATGGAATAACCACAAATGTCTTTACTGTGCTCACATCATTATCAGTTTTATTCAACCCCCTAGTGACATTATTTTTTAGTACTTAGTACAACATCCTTTTCCAGTTATGACAGCTTTCAAGCGTGAAGCATAGCTTGACACAAGTGTCTTGCAGCGACCTATGGGTATCTTAGCCCATTCTTCATGGGCAAAAGCCTCCAGTTCAGTCACATTCTTAGGCTTGCGCACTGCAACTGCCTTCTTTAGGTCCCACCAGAGGTTCTCAATTGGATTTAAGTCTGGTGATTGCGATGGCCACTCTAGAATGTTCCAGCCTTTCATGTTCAACCATGCTCTAGTGGACTTGGATGTGTGCTTCGGATCATTGTCCTGTTGGAAGGTCCAACGTCTCCCAAGCCGCAGGTTTGTGACTGACTCCATCACATTTTCCTCCAAGATCTCCTGGTACTGAAGGGAATTCATGGTACCCTGCACACGTTGAAGCTTTCCTGTACCATTAGAAGCAAAACAGCCCCAAAGCATAATTGACCCCCCGCCATGCTTCACAGTAGGCAAGGTGTTCTTTTGTTCATAAGCCTGGTTCTTCCTTCTCCAAACATAGCGCTGGTCCATTGTCCCAAACAGTTCTAATTTAGTTTCCAAAACCTGTTCCAAAACCTTTGTGGCTTGTCCACGTGACTTTTGGCATACTGCAGTCGACTTTTCTTGTTCTTTGGAGTCAGCAAGGGGGTGCGTCTGGGCGTTCTGGCATGGAGGTCTTCGTTATGCAGTGCGCGCCTTATTGTCTGAGCTGAAACTTCAGTGCCCACATCTGACAGGTCTTTTTTCAGTTCCTTAGCAGTCACGCGGGGATTTTTCTCCACATTACGCTTCAGGTAGCGCACAGCAGTCGCGGTCAGGATCTTCTTTCTGCCACGACCAGGTAACGTTTCCACTGTGCCCTTTAACTTGAACTTGCGAATGATACTTCCGATAGTGTCTCTTGGAATATTTAACAACTTCGCAATCTTTTTATATCCATTGCCATTCTTGTGAAGAGCAATAACCTCTTCTCTTGTCATCTGGGACCATTCTCTTACCTTCACCATGCTTGGAAACACACCAGTAGATGTCTAGAAGGAGCTGAGTATCACAGTCCTTTTAAATCTGCCTAATTGGTGCTTATCATGCTTGATTGCTGCTCGTTGACATCCACAGATGTTTTCAAAACCTGATGGAAAACACTGGAATGAACCTCTGTTCTTAGGAGTGGTAGTCGTAAAGGGGTTGAATAATTGTGTCAATGAAGAAATCACAAAAAGGCCATTTAATACTTTATGACAAAAAAAATTGATGCTATCTTAGTTGCATTTAGTTCTTTAACAAGTCCTTGTAAGATTTCATTATGAACACAATTACAAATGTGCACTGAATTCCATAAAACCCTTCGCAGCATTGGGGGTTGAATAAATTTGATCACAACTGTACCTCCCAGGCTTCCTTCACCTATACAAATATGAGTGTTTAGCCTATTTAAATAATTGTAAAACCTTGACTGCAATGATGTTGTAAACAGCACCTTAATAGAATGTAAAACAGGGACAACAGTTTTAATGGGATCATTCATCTGGCAGCGATGGCAACATTTGACCTAAAAACAAAATGCAGAACAAGTGGTTTTTAAAATGCATCTTTAATAAGGGAGTGCAATATAATCAAAATATTGCAATAGTCCTATGATCTATTGATTACTAAAACAAAAATTAACCTTTTTTGCTTACTGAGCAAATACCTCTTATGTAATGATCAGCATTTACACTTAATTTACTTACTAACAATTAAGTTAATGAAGATGTTCACTAAATGTTCACAGAGAACTTAATACAGATAGAAAACTGTTTGCCAAATTGAAACACTTGGATTGCAAGTGTAAGTACTAAAACATAATAGCTACAATACATTACCCAATCAGTGACATCTTTATTTAGCGTAGACCAGTAATAGCCAGCAATGACCCTGTTTCTGGTACCCCTGACGCCATTATGGTTTCCAGTACCAGGGTTATTGTGGCACTCCATCAGAACAGATCTTTTCTCGTCCTCCGACAGCACGACCAAGCGCATGTAACGCCTGCTCGGGCCTGTGTAGAAAAGTCTGTTCTCTGTAGAAAAAAATTAAGTAACGAACACATTTCTGTTTAAATAAAAAGCATTTGCGGTTAGAACTATGTATAAAGGTTCATTTGTGGAAAACAAGTATAGGTAACTTAAACCTGCCTTTAAGCATGAAGCTGGAAGCTGCTAACCGTGTTCTCACCCGGTCTCTGCTCCCCATGGTGGAAGCAAACTCACCTTTCAGGAAATAATCCTGCAAAACCAAATAGCAAACATATTTAATAACTGATTAGCCTGCACGGATAAATAACTGTATTAACTATTTTACCTGAACGGCACGATAAAATTCGAATGTTTTCATTGTCGCAGATAACAAGACAACCACGACCACCTAGCCAACTACTTTCCAACACTCTCAAAGAAGAGCGTCGTAAAACGGAAAGGGCGGGATAAATTGTATGACGTACAATTCCGCGCATGCGCAGTCAAAATTGGGTTTCCGGTTTGGATTGGGTAGCGACAATGCTCGTCATGCGCAGTACTGCAGTAGCGACGTAATTTGCTGATTGGTCGTGCCTTTATATTCTACCGGCCCTGCGCAAGAATGATTGTTTGGCGTGGTGCATATCGGCGGTCTGAGCTCGGCGCTGTCTGCATTTTACTGAGTAAGTTCACCTTTAGTGATTTGCGGTATTGCTAAGGTTGTATATTGCTAAACTGATGTGTTGGTTAACGTTTTATAGATCGAAAGCTGTGCCAGATAGTCTTTGAAGAGCACATTTCTATTACAGTGTCAAGAGATTTTATGAATTGGGGAAACAAGACTGTCGCAACAAGCCTGACGCGTTCTAGGTTGGTATGCTGGGAATTTGTAGTGTCTGTAAATGTAGTAATAATTAGATTTATTCATACTGGTATACTTTTTATTTCATTCGACACGAATTCCTAGCAGAGGAATACCATAGCACTACCTGCTGACAACAGACCAGTCCCAGTGAACAAGTGTTTGAAGTTACATCATCAGCACCAGTCGCTGTTTCTTTATATTGTTTTTTTCTTTGTGTCCACTGTCTGTCCTTTTTATGGTAATATTTTATTGTTATTGTTTGAAGTTCTTCCTGTCCTGTATTCTGATGTCAATTGGTGTTGTTGTATCATGAGCTTTGAGTAATCTCACTTTCCATGTGAGATTGGAAGCTGGTGGAAGAGTATACTTTTAACTAGAATAAACCAGTGTGAATTTTATTCTGTGACATTTAATAACCTTGATAGTAATATTGTTTTTTTTCTTTTTTTTGTTTATTTTCTCCGAAGGTGCTGTTGGTGGAATGCTGTACAGTGTGGGGGTTGTGTGATAGTTTGCAGTGGTTGTGTGGGGGTATTTGACTTCATTAGAGTGTGGGCTAGGCTGGGCTGGGGGCATCCTGGGGCTGCTGCCGATCCTTGCTGGTCCAGCCATTTGCCCCCGCTGCAGAGAGTGAGTTAGTTTGGATGAATGTGTGTTTTTGTCCTTGTCTCTGTATAGGTAGATGAATGAGTACGTGTTGGGGAGGGGGGAGGGGGGGGAGGGAGGGGGGATATGGGGACGTGTGTGTATATTGGGGTGAATGTGTGAGTACATGTGTGGGGGTATATATGTCCGCAAAAGTGTATATGGGTGCGGGTGAATGTGTGTGGGAATGTACGTTGAGGTGAATGTACGTACGTGTGTGTGTGTGTGTGTGTGTAGGTGTATATATGTGAGGGTCCACATAAGAGGCTGTTTCCTCTGTTTCCCCTGGACCTGCACTCCTTGGCTGGGGGGGCGCTGTCCGAGGTCTCCCTTTCCTGCCTGCTGGGGCGGGCATGCGGGGGTCACTGGGAAGTGTGGCCCTGGGTAGGGCTGAACGATTTTGGAAAATAATCTAATTGCAATTTTTTATCTATAAATTGCGATTGCGATTTAAAATCGCGATTTTTTTTTCCCCACTGTTTTCAGGAAACTCTGTTTTGGCATTTTTTTTATACAGCTCAGATACAGGGTTGCCAACTTTTCAAGATCGCTTGGAGTGATACTTGAACCTGGAGGAGGTGGCGAACGTAATTTGTTGTTGGGGGGGGGGGTGTTAAATGGACTAAATTTAAGTATTATTATTATATCGTGATCAATCGATCGCCTGTGGTTGGCGCCAGAGCGAACTAGTAACTTTTTAGTCTAAGACGCTCAATGCGTGAGTTGCCAACCCTGCAGGTATAGCAACTTGGCTAAAATATGTGCGTGAGGGCGTTTGGTAGCGCATCTCCAGTGTGTTTAACAAAGCCATGAAGCCAGGCTTGTTCACTATATTAACGGACATCATGTCTTTCACTATGAACTCCGGTACTGCTCGAGTTATTTCAGCATGCCGCTTCGAATTACATTAATAAGGAGTTACACTTTCAAACGGTTCGGTTAGTGAACCCTGTCTGCTGGGCCGCTGTCAAGCAATCCACGCTTTTGCGATTCATCCGTGCTTTAAATCCTATTGCGCCTATATGCTTGATTTTACGGTATTTCGCTGCTCACCGCATACTAAACCTGTATAAGCGCAGAGAAACACTTTTGCGTATTTGAAGATGCAGCACTGGTCGTTGGCATTTTAGCCTTACAAATATCATACGAGGCTTTGTGGTGTTTTTTAAATACTGAAGGAGGTTTGTAGTGTTACCTTGCATCGTAGTAACAGTAGCAAGGCACGTTTTACACAGTACCTGACGTTGAGCAGCATCTTTTTAAAAGTCAAAGTAATTTCACACAACTTATGTGCTGCCCCTCTTTGGTATTAAGCCTGGTTTATACTCGACGCGGCGCGAGGGTCCGCACGGCGAAAATGACGTAATCGCTGTGGCTCCGCCCGTGCGCGAGGGCCTCGCGCCGCGTCGTGCACCTCTCGAATTTTGTAACTTCGCGCGCGCGCCGCACTTCAGCGCGATGGACAAAGTCATGTTTGCCGGGTTCATACACCTATACAAGGTGGAATTAAAGCACTTGTACGTCACTTTAAAGGTCCATTTCAATATTTCCCAGCACGTTAAACTTAATTAAGTTAAATATTTATACATATACTCGAAATGAATCGAAATAATTCGCTTTTTTTATCACATTAGTTTATGGTTGTTTATTTTCAAAACGCCCAATCTTAACGTCTTCACGTTCTCTCATGTTTCGCCCTGGAACTACAAGAGGCTCGTATTTGTTAACGTATCGTTTCGGACAACACTGCAAAGCCATATTTACGTTTGATGCCTGATGTGTATATATACGGTCTCTGGTCAGGTAAAAATGTTCTTTCCCCGGTTTTGCAGGGTTTTTTTATTCTCCACTGCCACCTATCGTTTCGGAGAATACTGCAGCGACGTTCGCGAAAGTATAAACGCCTACACCGCTCGCGCAGGGTCGCGCGTGGTGGGTGGAGCCGCGCGCTACGGTCGCTCGCGAAAGTATAAACCAGGCTTTAGACTTTCAGGTGTCAGCTTCTGTCAAGCCTGAAGCCATTGTGCAACAAGTTAAAGTGCGCTGTGTTAACTTCACTTCTCCACCTCCCTGCCTCCTGCTCGAGTTTGCTCCGTTCGTCCTCGGCTCGCTCCCAAGTCACGTGACCAGTTTAAATCGCAGCCTGTGCGATTAGAGAATCGCGTTTTCAAATATCGCGAGATTATCGCAAATGCAATTAATCGTTCAGCCCTAGCCCTGGGACTCCACAGCTCCTGGGGGGGGCCATGGGCGGGTGGGATTCCCAGGTCTTTCTCTGCCTGCCTCTGGGGGAATGTTGTTGCGGCTTTCTACCCTTGCTGGCAAGTACATTCTGTACATTTATCCTATGTTGCACTTTTGTGTTGCACATAAACACACACTCGCACATACATATACATCACAGTCATTTGTGCTATGTCTTGGGTACACTTTCTGCTCTGCAGTGGTCATTTGAGCTGGTTGTTTTTTTTATATATATATTTACCTTTTTTATTTATTTTTTTATATGTATACAGTGGGGAAAATAAGTATTTAGTCAGTCACCAATTGTGCAAGTTCTCCCACTTAAAAAGATGAGCGTGGCCGGTAATTGACATCATAGGTAGATGTCTATGAGAGACAAAATGTGAAAAAAAAATTGAGAAAATCATTTTGTCTGACTTTTAAAGAATTTATTTGCAAATAATGGTGGAAAATAAGTATTTGGTCAATAACAAAAGTTCATCTCAATACTTTGTTGTATATCCTCTGTTGGCAATGACAGAGGTCAAACGTTTTCTGTAAGTCTTCACAAGGTTGGCACACACTGTTGCTGGTATGTTGGCCCATTCCTCCATGCAGATCTCCTCACGTTTGTGACAGAAATTATTGATTATTGATTAATTATCATTGATTAGATTATGTTTAGAGATTATTATAATACTTATGAGTTAGTATTTGTCCATTTTGGTTAAGCAGAAGGACTACATACTGACTTAGTGTGATTCAGTGTAACCAGGTTTAGCTCATGTGTTCCATACTATGGCCAAGGTCAGGCAAAGTGCAGAAGGTCAGAGCACTTTGTCAACTGAGTGTCACTAGTCCACTATCCTGGGATTCAGCTGTCTTTGCATTCTATTGATACACCAGTTTCTTCCACTAACTCTAGGAGAGTCCATATTAGGAGATACACACACGTTAGGTAAAAGTAGCCTGCTGGATACCTGTGTTTTGGTACATGCTGTGCTAATAGTAACTTGCCTGTTAGAACTGTTGAACTGTGTATAAAAGGGAAGAGGACTGCCCTCTTCCTTCAGAGTGTCATGCTTGAATGAGACTCTCATGTCTGCGTGATTTTTGTCTTATTAAATCAATCATTTTAACCACGTCTGAGTCCTCATCCATTTATTCGAAAATTTCCACGACACGTTTCATCTTCATTGCCCTTGCTGATGGAAGGAGGTTTGCACCCAAAATCTCACAATACATGGCCCCATTCATTCTTTCATGTACACGGACCAGTCGTCCTGGTCCCTTTGCAGAGAAACAGCCCCAAAGCATGATGTTGCCACCCCCATGCTTGACAGTTGGTATGGTGTTCTTTGGATGCAACTCAGCATTCACTGTCCTCCAAACACGATGAGTTGTGTTTTTACCAAATAGTTCTACTTTGGTTTCATCTGACCATATGACATTCTCCCAATACTCTTCTGGAACATCCAAATGCTCTCTAGCAAACTTCAGACGTGCCTGGATATGGACTGGCTTAAGCAGGGGGACACGTCTGGCACTGCAAGATCTGAGTCCCTGGCGTCGTAGTGTGTTGCTGATGGTAGCCTTTGTAACGTTGGTCCCAGCTTTCTGCAGGTCATTCACTAGATCCTCCCTTGTGGTTCTGGGATTTTTCCTAACCGTTCTTGTGATCATTTTGACCCCACGGGCTGAGATCTTGCGTGGAGCCCCAAATCGAGGGAGATTAGTAGTGGTCTTGTAGGTCTCCCATTTTCTGATTATTGCTCCCACAGTAAATTTCTTCACACCAAGCTGCTTGCCTATTGCAGATTCAGTCTTTCCAGCCTGGTGCAGGTCTACAATTCGGTTTCTGGTGTCCTCCGACAGCTGTTTCGTCTTCATCATAGTGGAGTTTGGAGTGTGACTGTTTGAGGTTGTGGGCAGGTGTCTTTTATACTGTTAACGACTTCAAATAGGTGCCATTAATACAGGTAATGAGTGGGGGAAAGAGGAGCCTCTTAAAAAAGAAGTTACAGGTCTGTGACAGCCAGAAATCTTGCTTGTTTGTAGGTGACCAAATACTTATTTTCCACCATTATTTGCAAATAAATTCTTTAAAAGTCAGACAAAATGATTTTCTCAATTTTGTTTTACATTTTGTCTCATAGTTGAGCTCTACCTATGATGTCAATTACAGGCCTCTCATCTTTTTAAGTGGGAGAACTTGCACAATTGGTGACTGACTAAATACTTATTTTCCCCACTGTAAAAGCCCTTGCTCGAAGCGAAACAATGAGCTTGGCAGCCTGGTAATTTGGGAAGACTTGGAGAACTTCGCCAGAGTCGCCGAGACTCAAAGACTCGAACACGCCAAACCATCGCGACTGTTCGCTGGACTCACGCCGAACACCGCAATGTCCAGAAGAGCAATGCCAATAGACCGCAACTAAAGCTCTCACTGAGTCCAACAGAAGATTCTTCTTTATTTTATTTTATTTTCTTTATTCTACGTTTCGTCATCAAAAGTACTTTTATTTCGTCTAGTCGTTCAAGTCAAGCTCATCATCTTTCTCAGTCAAATATCTTCACAAGTTTGTCTGCGCACTCCAGCTGCGACTGTGACGTCACTGCTAAGTCTCCGCGACCGAGCCGTCTCACGTGACCTGCTCCGCAGACCTCAGCTGCCTCAAGAAACGAATCGTGAACGCGCACCGGTTGGTCCGCGTAACCACGCCTCTTCTTCGAAGTAAGACGCTCAGTTCATATGCTGTTTTGGGGTTGCCAGCTTCTATCTCTCCCGAAGTCCAAAATAGTAAATACTGTTGCCATTAACCTGCCCAAACTTCCTCTTTCTTCTTTTCTATTCTCTCTCTAAAGACCTCGTGTCCGTCCCTGGGTCCTACGCTAGTTAGGCAAGCCTTAGGATAGTCATATAATACATTTAAATCTCATGACCGTCGATAACTGTATCTTTTGCTGTTGTTGTTTAATTTTATATTCTTTGTTGTTCACTATTATATCCCTGGTTTAAATTGGTAGATTCACATATAGGTTTAGTTTCAATTTGAGCCAAATCATTCATATGCTTTGTATTATTAACCATTTAATAAATGTGGACATTTATTCATCTGGTCACGGTGGTAAATGCATATTTTGGTTGATGGTATTGGGTCACTGCGCGGAACCAGAACTTAACCCTTTAGTAATAAGACTGATCAAACCATATTCCACCTAACTCAGTTATCACAATACTGGTTCCTGAGCAATCAGGATGGTGCCCCATTCATAATCCATAAACTAACATATGTATCCGCTACACCTGTGACCGTCATTGGTGAGTATGCGACTGTTCCCTTTCTCTAAAAGTTTTGAGAATGATACAAATATTAATTTTTACAAAGTCTACTGCTTCAGTTTTTGTAATGGCAATTTCCATATATTCCAGAATTTGGTAAAGAGTGATCAGCTTAACAGCAATTAATTGCAAAGCCAATATTTGCCTAGAAAATAAACTTTATCCCCCAAAACACATTTCAACTTCATTGCAGCCCTGCATTAAAAGGACCAGCTAACATCGTTTCAGTGATTGCTCCATTAACACAGGTGTGGGTGTTGATGAGGATAGGGCTGGAGATCAATCTGTCATGATTAAGTAAGAATGACACCACTGGGCACTTTATAAGGAGGCTGGTGCTTGGCATCATTGTTTCTCTTCTATTAACCATGGTTATCTCTAAAGAAACATGTGCAGTCATCATTGCACTGCACAAAAATGACCTAACAGGGAAGAGTATCACAGCTAGAAAGATTGCACCTCAGTCAACAATCTATCGCATCATCAAGAACTTCAAGGATAGAGGTTCCATTGTTGACCAGAAAGACCAGCAAGCGCCAGGACCGTCTCTTAAAAGTGTTTCAGCTGTGGGATCGGGCTACCAGCAGTGCAGAACTTGCTCAGGAATGGCAGCAGGCAGGTGTGAGTGCATCTGCACGCACTGTGAGGCAGAGACTCTTGGAGCAAGGCCTGGTCTCAAGGAGGGCAGCAATGAAGCCACTTCTCTCCAGAAAAAACATCAGGAAAAGACTGATATTCTGCAAAAGGTACAGGGAGAGGACTGCTGAGGACTGGGCTAAAGTCATTTTCTTTGATGAATCCCCTTTCCAATTGTTTGGGACATCTGGAAAACAGCTTGTTCGGAGAAGACCAGGTGAGCGCTACCACCAGCCTTTTCTCATCTCATCCTGTAAAGCATCCTGAAACCATTCATGTGTGGGGTTGCTTCTCAGCCAAGGGAATCGGCTCTCTCATAGTCTTGCCTAAAAACACAGCCATGAATAAAGAATGATACCAGAATGTCCTCCGAGCGCAACTTCTCCCAACCATCCAAGAGCAGTTTGGTGATCAACAATGCCTTTTCCAGCATGATGGAGCACCTTGTCTGTGATGGAAATTTGATGATTTCCATTTATGTCAGGCTTTCTTGGTATACATTAAACACATTAGATATAGGCGTAAGAGATCTTTTTACATATACGTGTGTTAATCATGCCACTGAAGCCATTCTCATGACTTCAGTAGGCCTCAGATGTGTGTGTGTGTGTGTGTGTGTGTGTGTGTGTGTGTGTGTTCTCTGGCCTCGGCTGAGGCCTAATCTGATGTTCCTCTGGTGTTCCTAAAACTGACCTCGCTGGAGACGCCAAATCTCTACTTGGAAGGGACTACGGCGACACCCAGTCTGTCGTGACATCACGAGGATGCTGAGCGTGGAGGGGGCATGCATCATATGCATCAGTCAAATCAGTGTTAATTATTTCATGCATTGTCCAATCACATTTGGTTGATCACCTCGTGTTCACCTCGTGGACACCGTGTGTAGTGATGATTAAAAGTATAAAAGATGAGAGTTCGGAATGGGGAATCGGCTCTCTTTTTCAGACGCCTTGTGCATTTGTAACAGGGGTCTCTTGGAGAGGGGTCTCTGGGCTCTCTGCAACAGACACCTTCTGTGTGTGTGAATGAGATCTCAAGGGTTAATCCATGTTATGTTAAAATAAATCATTGTACTTTATTATCTTGCCCGACTGCTTCTGACTTTTATTGTCCTCACCATTTAAGGGTTTCAGAATTTCTAACACATGCCATAAAGGAAAGGTGATAACTAAATGGCTCAGGGAACAAAACATAGAGATTTTGGGTCTATGGCCTGGAAACTCCCCAGATCTTAATCCCATTGAGAACTTGTGGTCAATCATCAAGGACAAACAAAAACCTACACATTCTGACAAAATGCAAGCATTGATTGTGCAAGAATGCTATCAGTCAGGATTTGGTCCAGAAAATGATTGAGAGCATGCCACGGAGAATTGCAAAGGTCCTGAAGAAGAAGGGTCAACACTGCAAATATTGACTTGCTGCATTAACTCATTCTAACTGTCAATAAAAGCTTTTGTTACTCATAATATGATTCAATTATATTTCTGTATGTGATAAAAACATCTGACAAACGCACATAAAAACCAGTGGGCAGCAGATCATGTGAAAATATAATATTTGTGTCATTCTCAAAACTTTTGGCCATGATGGAACACATTACACACGAGAAGAAAGAGATGATAGAAGAAAGAAAAAAAGCATTTGAACCATAGTAACACTGTTAAATATGTTTGCATTTTATCACAAAACAAAATATTAACAATCCAACGGGAAAAAAACAACAAAATATATATTCACAGACGTGATATTGATCAGTTTTCTTAAGAATTTATACTGGAAAGTTACAAAATACTCTTTTTTAACACTAGGAACCCGACGGCCGCGAAAATTTTCGCAAGGCTTAGTAAGGTCCATGTAGCCCACTCCCCTGCTGTGAAGAGATTAACGCCCATTGTCTTGGTAATGCGGTGGAAGCGTCTCACCCCCAGCTCATACGCCTGCCAAAGCACAAGCGGCTCACCTCCAAGCTCATACAAGGCACCAAACGTGATACTTCACGAAAAACTTGGTTACAAACAAGCAGACTGTATATGTTACCGATCCTACAACAAACAGCGGAAATTTTGTAGACTCGTGTTTCAAAAGATACAATTCAAGCGCACGTAGAGAGTTTCTCAAATGAGTCCCGTCAAACAATAAAAATAAATAAAATTGTCTGAACCTCTTTGTATATTGTTTGAAGCTCTTTGTATATTTACTACACTATATAATATTTGTTACACTTTCTGTTTCCGCGTTTGAATTCGCGTTTGAAAAGCTAAGAAATTATATGGCGCAATTATATATATGGCTGATAAATGTTGTGATCTAAACAGCAGACTGGAAAAGGAGAGGAAAAGACAGGAAGAACAAATTCATGTGCTGTAAAACAACTTTATTTTGATCAAACATGGATGTCTATTCCGGGTTTCTTGAAGTGGAATGTCAAGAAAGTTGAGGGTGTCTTGAAGTTGAGGGTGTACTCGCCAGATGCACTTGCCGCATGCAACACACGCGTTGATGCTGTGGAGAACAATTCAAGGTACACCTTACATTTTGAATAAAATCTTTCAGAAGACAAAAATACGTAACATATGTGGTGTTACGTATGTAGGCCTACTTATCAACGTACCTTCATGTAGTTGTAGCCAACAGTTGCTACACAGCCAGGGTGTACTCGCTGCATGCAACGGGCCACCGGCGTGTTCCTGCGTGCACTGTGTATGCACGCACCTTCATGATGTCTGTCAACGGCGCACTGCAAAGAACAAAGTACATGTTATATTTTGAACGAATTTATTCATGTGTACCAGCCAGGGACCCTCTTTCTTACATTTGCGGCAGGTTCATCGTTCATCGCTGCCAAGGTCAACGGGCCACCGGCGTGTTCCTGCGCGCACTGTGTATGCACGCACAGAAGTACATGTTATATTTAGAACGAATTCATTCATGTATAAATTGATTCTGTGAAAATGTCACAGGCATGGGTCATAACAGAACGGGAATCCAATTCCAGCAACCATGAGAAAAATAACCAGCAACCACGACGAGAAATAAACAGAGGACTAACACGGAAACAGACATGAAATGGCAGGAGATGCGGGGCAGACCGTGACACCGGGTTTCATGATGTGCGACTGTGGAACAGAAAGAGAAGAGATTTTTGGTTATGTTCAAATAATAGTGTGTGTGTATATATATATGTGTGTGTGATTGGTTGTCTGTATATATATATAATATATTTATATATATATATATATATATATAAATATACTTATCGACGTACCTTCATGTAGTTTTAGGTACACAGTTGCCACACAGCCAGGGACACTCTGCCCTACACTTGCGACAGGTGTACTTGCCGCATGCAGCGCACGGGGTTATGCTGTGGTTCCGGTTGCAGTTTGTCTGCACCTGACACGTAGTCTTCTTTCCAGGAGCAGGCGAAGGACGTGGCGTTCTCTTCAACTCCTTTTCCTGTAGGAAACGAAGACGGAGTTCCTCAGCAAGAGTACACATAAAAACTCTCCTACTCTCTGTGGACCCCGTACATGCCGTGTACAAAACATGCGCGTTCATCGCTGCCAGGTCAAGTATGTTATAAAACACTGCAACGGGCCACCGGCGTGTTCCTGCGCGCACTGTGTATGCACGCGCCTTCTGGTCCATGATGTCAACGGCGCACTGCAAAGAACAAATACAAAGAAGTACATGTTATATTTTGAATAAATTCATTCATGTATGATAAATTGATTTATCAATGCCAACACATGCATACCTTCGTCCGGTTGTAGTCCGTCACAGTGTTTGGCTTCTTTTTGCGGTCGTCTGCAATCTCCACGTGCGTGTGCATAGTGCTCAGAACGCAAACTGTTTTGTTGGGCTTGGAGGCATACACCGTCAGAAGCGCATCATCGGATCTGTACACCTCCGTTGACAACTTCTCACGTCCCTTGGCGTTTTTGGCTTCCAAAGGAACTTCTCGGCGAATCTTGTTCATTGTCCCAAGCAGAGTCGTGTTGCATTCCAGCAGCTTCTTAGCCAGGGAAAGAGATGTGAAAAAATTGTCTGTGGCTACAGTTCTGCCCTTGCCCAGGTATGGCTTCATAAGCTTCATCACCACATTCTCGGACACTCTTTCCCCCTTGGGACGATCGGGGTCCTTTCCAAGGTATGGAATGGCGTTGCACATGTACTTTGTGTTCAACTCAGAAGCAACCCAAAACTTTATTCCAAACTTGTCCGGCTTTGAGGCAATGTACTGGGTGAATGGACAGCGAACCTTGGTCGGAAACAGCTGCTCGTCGACTGTCAGTTCCTTGCCTGGGGTATAGCACAAAATGCAGTTGTTCACAAATCGCTGCCAGATGTCCGAAATCGCAGCAAATCTGTCGCTCTTTGCACGCTCCGCACGGGTGTCCTTATTATCAAAGCGCAAGTACCGCATGATTTCTTGGTAGCGGTCCCGTGCCATTGTCTCCTGGATCGAAGGCACAGCGAACATTGCCGACCAACAGTCCGACATCGCTCCAACTGGACAGAGGACTGCTCGTAGAAATAGGATTGCTACGAATGCCATAAACTCGCTGACCGACAAACTCCAGCTGCTGTCTGTTCTGCGGGCTTCATGGACAGTGCAGTCTGTGATGATTCGCAGCATCTCCATGTCGAGCAAACACAGAAAACTCTGCAGTCTGCTTGTGATCCTACGCTGTATTAGTAAAAGTAAACAAATGACGCTAGGTAAATTACACGTACTAAATATCATTCAAACACAAGCAGAAACACTGGAAAGAAATATGAAGTTACTATACCTTTGCATGCTCTGTAGGCCCGGACGGCTCAACAAATGTTGAATTAGGCAAACAGCTGCTGACACGAGAGCGTGCGATGCCAACCTTCTCCCAAACAGTTCCATCTTTTGCCCGTACGGTTGGTGCAGGTGTGGTGTCAGCCTGTGTCCGTCTCTTCCTTGGAGGGCTCTGTTGTACCTCATCCGATGTACTGCTTCTTTCTTCATCGGATGAATCGCTGGTCAAAAAACAGGAGGGTCCTTCTCCCGCATCGGACTCACAGCAGTCCTCGTTGGTCAGCAAAGCCGCAACTTCTTGACCGGTGAACGTCCTCTGTCTTGCCATGGTGTTTTGCGTCGTCTCCACACAGGATAGTAGTGAAAATGTAAGTCGCCTGCCTTTGGGTTTCAGCTTTTATCATGACTCTGAAGAACACACCCACAACAGCGCATACTAATTATACTTTATTGTAATAGGTGGCGCTTCACACATAACGCCGAAACCGAAACCGGGCTAATCCCCTGCATACACGGGAACAATAAAAGTTGATTGGACCCGTGATAATGGTTCACGGCAATCCGTCAATATCAGTCAAACACAAGCATAAACACTGCAAAAAATATTATATTACTATGCTGTATGAGTAAAAATAAATAAATGACGCTAAGTTATTTACACAAACGAAATATCTTATTTACACAAACGAAATATCAGTCAAACACAAGCATAAACACTGCAAAAAATATTATATTACTATGCTGTATGAGTAAAAATAAATAAATGACGCTAAGTTATTTACACAAACGAAATATCTTATTTACACGAACGAAATATCAGTCAAACACAAGCATAAACACTGCAAAAAATATTATATTACTATGCTGTATGAGTAAAAATAAATAAATGACGCTAAGTTATTTACATGAACGAAATATCTTATTTACACAAACGAAATATCAGTCAAACACAAGCATAAACACTGCAAAAAAATATTATGTTACTATGCTGTATGAGTAAAAATAAGTAAATGTACAAATAAATATTACTTTACTATACCTTTATTACTTTGTTGCTGCTATTGAAGTGCATACACAAGAAAATCTGGGACGCTTGCTTCATACATAACGCCAATACCACGCTAATGATAATGTGTTTCACGGGAACAATATGAACCCGTGATAATGGTTGGTTCAGCCATGTAAATGTGTGGCGCTATTGAAGTGCATACACAAGAAAATCTGGGACGTTTGCTTCATACATAACGCCAATACCACGCTAATGATAATGTGTTTCACGGGAACAATATGGACCCGTGATAATGGTTGGTTCAGCCATGTAAATGTGTGGCGCTATTGAAGTGCATGCACAAGAAAATCTGAGACGCTTGCTTCATACATAACGCCAATACCACGCTAATGATAATGGTTCACCGCTCTAAATAATACTTATGTCAATATGTAGCGCTTCACACATAACGCCGAAACAGGGCTAAACTTTATTTATTTATTTTAGACTACAAACTAGACCTGGTGCACACAGACTGCACACAGACTAGACCTGGTGCACCACAGAGCTCCTGCCACAGAGCTCCTGCCTGTCTTTCTGCTCCTGTCTTGCTCTGAAATTAACATATGTATGGTCCTGCTAATTGGGCAGGAGAAGGAGGGGTGATGTCCTCAGAACCTTGAAATCTCAGGAGTTCCAGTGTTAAACTGAACATGCAAAAAGATTCTAAGTGAGTTTGCACATCAGATTGCTGAGCGGTGTGTTTCTGGGTCATCTGTCATCTCTGTGCTGGGTTGTGACTTGTGTGTTAGTGGTTTCTGACCGAGACTTTCCCAGTAGACCAGCATGCAAAGGAAAGGGTCTGAGACCACCCTTAAACTCATCAGACAGCCAAGCATCATTTCAAATTCCCAGACATGCCTCCAAATTACATGTAGGATAAAATCTACAATATATGGGACAACTATGATTACTACAAATACCAACACTGTATAATCTGGCTTCCTGGTGCTGTAAGAGGTTTCATCAGTGTAGGGTGGAGTTCTACAAGTGACTATCCATGTTATGACTGTCAGAGCCAACAACAGCGGTAGACTCAACAAATAGGGAAAATGGAAGGGAACAAGTTCACATAAGAAGATATAAATGAATGCAATGATTGAGAGTACAATGGAGCAAGAAGGAAAGAAAGCGTGAGCAAAGCAGTATGGATGTCTTATGGAGAGCACACTCTCTAGCGCTACTATTACATTTAGGTGAAGACCATAGATGCTCGCTGCTAACCATAAAGAAACAAGTGTCCGGCATGTCCTGCTTGTGTTCCAGCAGTTTTCATCCTGTAGCAGTATGAACACTATGTATGGATCCAGAAATAGTTCCAACAAGTCACTAAGGATCAGTGCAATGATGAGGACTGAGATTCGGCCTCTGCTCTTACGATGACGCCACAGAACACGACCAAACCACAGTAGAGCTCCTACACCTGCACATGCACCAATGAAGATGAAGATGGAAAACCTTCCTTTCCAGGTCATCTTATTATATAATGGTATATTATAGTGTGAAAAAAAGACGTCTTCCATGATCTTGTTCAGTTGATTTAGTTGTTCTTTGTCCTGTGATGAAAAGATTGAGATAAGATTTAGAATGTTTAAACTAAAAAAATTTTTTGGGAACACTTTACAGTGTTTACTTACTAACGTGAAGTAATGCATTAGTTAACATGAACAACACATTAACAAAAATTTACTAATGTTAAGTAAACATGTAACAGTTGCAGCTCCTGTTTTGGCTCTTTGTTGCTCGCACCTTTTTAGAGCGTGTTTTTAGTGCATGTAGAGTGTTTTAGTTTGGAGCAAAAGGGACTAAATGTCAGGGCTGGCTCGGATGCCACACCATCTACCTCCACTAGAGGCACCCGAGTCCGCCCTAGACTACATCCACGCAATCAGCAATGATGAGCGTTGAGTTTATTCCACGTCAGTTTTGGGTTTCGTTTTGCTACGGTGTGTGTATGCAGAGTCACTTTCGTTTTTGTTCGCGTGTGCTTATTTCATACACACAGTCCTATTTATTTACATGCATTTATCCCATTTGGTTCCTAACGGCATTTGGGTTCAATACTCCCTTCATTTTCTTACGCGGTGTGTACCGGTCTGTACACCCCGCGTTACAGAACGAATCAGCCTTTAACATGAACCCAGCCGGATTTCAGGACGCTGCAACATTAAAAGCTCCATCCAGTAAATGTTGTATGGTTTCCTCTATTTAGTAGTCCATTTTAATTATCTATTTACCTATTTATTCAGGGTTGCCAACTTTGCAGCAGGCCAAGCGTCTTAATCCGAGACAGGCCAGATGGTCGCTTTTCTTTAGCAGATTCGATTTCACTCTCTCCTATCGGCCTGGCACCAAAAACACAAAACCCGATGCACTGTCTCGCCAGTGGGAGGTGCCGCCCGATTCGGTCGAGCCAAGCACCGTTATACCTCCATCTAAGATATTGGCTCCCATTCAGTGGGATGTCGAGGCTGCTGTTAAACGGTCACTTACTCGTAATCCTGGTCCTAATGGGGTTCCGTCTGGTCGTCTTTACATGCACCCATCGTTGAGGAAGAAGGTGATGGAATGGGGTCATGACTCCCCCTTCGCTGCTCACCCGGGAGCACGTCGCACCCTTGAGCTCCTTAAACGACGGTTCTGGTGATCCGGGACGGACCAGGAGGTGGGGAATTACGTTTCGGCTTGTGGGACGTGCGCCCGTAATAAAGCCTCTCACGCCAGACCATCCGGTCTGCTGTGTCCTCTCCCTATCCCATCTAGGCCCTGGACTCATGTGGCCTTAGATTTCATTACTGGGTTGCCCCCCTCTCGGGGTAACACTGTTATTCTGGTTATCGTTGACCGCTTCTCTAAAGTAGCGAGGTTTCTGGCCCTGCCTAAACTACCATCCGCTCGTGACACGGCTTCTCTATTTCTACATAACATTGTCAGGCACCACAGTTTCCCTTCTGACGTAGTGTCCGATAGGGGGCCGCAGTTCACGAGTCGGTTCTGGGGAGCTTTCTTGGCTCTGTTGGGCGCCAAGGCCAGTCTTTCTTCGGGGTTTCATCCCCAAACCAATGGTCAGACGGAGAGGACCAACCAGGACCTTGAGCAAACGCTCAGGTGCCTGGCGTCCTCTAATCCAGCCTCCTGGTCTGACCAGCTCTTGTGGGCAGAGTACGCCCACAACACCTTATGGCACTCTGCTCTTGGCATGTCGCCTTTTGAATGCCTCTACGGATACGTGCCTCCCATGTTCGCTGACCAGGAGAGGGACGTGGCGGTTCCGGGAGCCCGGGCCTTAGTGCGGCAATGTCGATTGGCTTGGCGTAAGGCTCGCAAAGCCTTGTTATCCGCCTCTGCTAGATACCGCCGCAGCGCGGATAAGCATCGTCTCCCGGCCTTGTCCTTTCGCCCTGGGCAGCGAGTTTGGTTGTCCGCCAAGGACTTGCCGGTTCGGGGTGGGACCAGGAAGTTGGCCCCTCGGTATCTGGGTCCTTTCAAGGTTGACAGGCGGATAAATCCAGTTTCTTACCGGCTGTTGCTTCCTCCTTCCATGCGGGTCCATCCTGTTTTCCACGTCACCCGTCTCCGCCCGGTTCTGTGTAGCATGCCTCGTGCTCCAGCTCCGCCAGCCCCCCGCATGGTCGATGGGGGCCCGGTGTACACTGTTAGCCGGTTGTTGGACCATCGCCGTGTTCGGGGTCGGGACCAGTACCTGGTGGACTGGGCGGGTTACGGACCTGAGGAACGTTCCTGGGTCCCCGCCTCTCGCATTGTCGACCGTTCTCTTATACGCGACTTCCGTCGTGACAGGGCAGTCGCTCTGGGCCCGCGGGGTCTCGGGCCTAGAGGGGGGGGCTCTGTCAGGGCTGGCTCAGATGCCACACCATCTACCTCCACTAGAGGCACCCGAGTCAGCCCTAGACTACATCCACGCAATCAGCAATGATCCGTCTCACCTGTTGCCATGGCTTCTTAAGGAAGCTTTTGGAGACGGATCATTGCTGATTCGTTTTGGTCTTGCCGGTACGCTATCAGCCCTTCTCTTCTTTCTCTGGAGTTGCATTTCGTTGTAAGGTGTCTCGCCACCTTAATCTCTCTTTTACCTTTTACTTATTCGAGTACTTACCTCCTGCGCTGTTCCCTGGCCTCTCTCAAGTTTTCCTCCCGCTGTTATCCTTCCTGTCGGTTATTCTTTTATTTTGGGAAGGGTTTTGTTTTGTTGCGGCGTTCGCCTGCTGCCAGTATTCCCCTGGCGTCCTTAGTTCTATTTTCACGCGTCAAAGTTATTCCGCATTCTTTCCGTTGTCTTTGTTATTTTCTCTCTCATGTGTTTACGGTTTAGTTTCGTTTTCGCGCGTTGAGTTTATTCCGCGTCAGTTTTGGGTTTCGTTTTGCTACGGTGTGTGTATGCAGAGTCACTTTCGTTTTTGTTCGCGTGTGCTTATTTCATACACACAGTCCTATTATAAGCATTTATCCCATTTGGTTCCTAACGGCATTTGGGTTCAATACTCCTTCATTTTCTTACGCGGTGTGTACCGGTCTGTACACCCCGCGTTACACTAAAGAGTTAAAAACTGTATGGACACACTTCAGTTCCTATGCTGATAGATTCTGGATATTTCCAAGTTACCCATTATTTATGTAGGTAAATCAGTACAATGTAATATATTCCTTTAAGGTCGCACCAAAAAAGGTGCAAGCAACAAAGAGCCAAAACAGGAGCCGCAACTGTTACATGTTTACTTAACGTTAGTTAATTTATTGTTAATGTGTTACTTCATGTGTTGTTCATGTTAACTAATGTGTTACTTCAGGTTAGTAAGTAAACACAATGCAAAGTGTTACCATTTTTTTGCAAACAGGCTGAAGAAAGCTGAAAAAAGGACAGAAGGGGTCATAATACTGTAGAATGTATGTGCACAACATGGAGCTAATAATGTCACCAAAATGGATCAGCAGTAGACATGGGAAACAAGGAAAGCTAAATATCTCACACAAAATTATGAGTTTTAATGACATGATTGTCATTATCTTTCTAGGCTCAATCTAGGTTCAATCTAGGGTCATTGTTGTTAGAATCTAACAATTACGTAATCTCGGATAATGTATTCCTATTGTTAACACAAAAAAGGATTAGTAAACTAGTACCACACCATAAGAAAAGATAAAACATAAAACATGCATAATTATATCTATAATATATACATGAGTGCTACTTTTTCATTACTCAATACTTATCCATTTTCTATTTTCTATATCAAAATGTGAAATGACACATAATGCACATACGGTTTGTTCTTACCTCTGTCGTGAACAGTTTACAGTGTTTTTACTGCAACAGTGAAATGTTCTTAAATGAGGGGAGAGAAGACCGTCCCTCCTCCTGTCACCAAAACATCACTGCTGAAATGAGAACTGAATAAAAAAAGGGTGAATGTGGTAATGAACGTTTCCTGAGCGGTGACCCTGCTATAACATACTGGCAACAAATAGGTGAAATCTTACGAAACCTATGAAGACAAGATGTCCACAGTAACATACAAAAGGGCTGTAGATGCCACACAAAATCAACACACGTAGGCTTCAATATTCACCTGGGGCCTCATGTACAAAGACTTGCGTGGATTTCTTACTAAAAAATTGGCATACGTACAAATCCAGAAAATGGAGTACGCATAAAAAAATCCGGATGTATCAAACCGTGCGTATGCCGGAATCCACGCACATTTCTTTTGTACATCCCAATCAACGTGGAATTGAGCGCACACAGTGACACGCCCCCCTATAAATATGCAAATTAATTTAAATTTGCCCTGTACCGGAGAAGTTTGCTCTCTGATCTATCACAAACCATGTCTAAACGGGGAAAAACAAGGAACTTCACAGAATGTGAAAGTAGAGACGCTCCTGAATGAGGTAGAGGTGCGGAAAAAATGTTTGTTTGGCACGTTGTGGCATTACGGCAAAGCGCAAAAGGTCTGAGTGGGACAGCGTGTGTGAAGCTTTAAATGTTGTGGGGTCAGAATAATGCACCTAAAAATATCAGTGATGCGCTCACTAGCATCAGTGACTCAATAAAAGAATTGGTTAAAATTTGTGCTGCGCATTAATTTGTCCTGGCTCTGGGTCCACTGGTTGCTCCACCACCTCTAACAATGGCACGGCATACCTGTGCGCAACATTGCAGGACCCCACATGCCCTCACAATACGAAACACCTTCTCTGGCCGATACAGGAGCATTCCCCCGGTCCTGTCCAGCCAGCACCACCGGCTTTTCAGCTGCCCAATCGCCCTCTCCACGACTGACCGGGTGGAGAATGGAGATTGTGTCTCTGCTCCCGGTCAGTCTGTGGATTACAAAGGGTCATCAGCCACGTCTTGAGCACGTAGCTGCTGTTTCCTAAGTAATTTAACAATTACCCATGTTTAAAATGAATTATTCTAAGCTGGAAATGTCAAATGCTTTTATTTAAATGCTTACATTTTGTTGCTTACCAAGAAGCCACCCGTCACGCACTGTGCTAGCTTGTAATTTTATCCCAACCATGCAGTTTGTAAGGATATACGAATCATTGGGTTGATCCAGGCCAACATGCCACTACATTAGTAAGGCACATTTTTGCATCACAGATTATTTGCACGTTTATGGAATTAAAGTGCTTTCTATTCACATAAGCAAATCACTCCTCAGATGGTGCCTTTATAGAAATGTGTGTGCAGTCGATCGCTCCGATTACATTAGGGAAACCGGCTATCGCTGCAAATTGCGCTTTAATGTTTGCCTGGTCAACTGCTTCATATGGGAACTTTATATACCTAGCTGACATTCAGATGATCCCATGCAAAACAGCTGGCATGGCCCGGCTCAAAGATGACTGGGATATCCCCGACCGGGCTGCCAGTTCTCTTTGAAACGAGCCAGTCGCCAGGAAGTCGAGCGTTGTCACTGGTAATGCGCGACTCCTCGTGTTTCTCTCTCCAAAACTGGACCCAACTCAACACAAGAGGACAGTTCTTGGAAATCTGAAACGACTTATAAGCCACTCATCATCATGGGCCAAAAAATCATAATGGTCACGGAAAACGCGTTCTCTGCGAATTCGGCCATTAGCAATATCTTCCGGTAATGCAAACGCTGCCATCTCCCAAGAACTCCAGCGCAACATTTAATGCATGTTTATATAATCTAGGCTAAGTGGAAACATGTTGAATGATTATTTCAGTAAGGCAGTGAAATTGTCTGATTAATTTACTGTTTAATTTTCTGATTAATTTACTTTATTTTACCCAATAAGGGCTTACTACAATGTAGAGGTCTGCGCGGGACTGCTTTTTTAATCCCGCTCCCGCTTGTTTTAGACCCGCTCCCGCCAAAAAATCGCTTGTTTTAATCCCACTCCCGCCCGCACCTGCTTGTTTTAATCCCGCTCCCGCCCGCACCGGCCAAAAAATCGCTTGTTTTAATCCCGCACCCGCCCACCACATACACATTTCTGTCGCCCCCGCCCGCAATCCTAATATGAATTGAATTAATTAGATTTAGTACTTGAAATTTTCTTATGTATTTATTAAAACAGCAATATAGCAATTGATTGCGCTGTCCCATTTCTTATCACAGTCCAAACACATCCCGTTAGATGACGTACACCAACACTTTCTGACATGTATCACAACAAGCCGATTTCCATCTCCATTAATTACAATGGAATATGACTTCCATACATCAGACTTTCGTGTAGTTGGCTTAATTGTGGTGTATTCGCCTGTTTTAATAGAATTTTCCACAGCTGAAACTGGTTGACCGTCTACAGCAGGGGTCGGCAACCTATGGCACGTGTGCCATTGGCACACCGAGGCATAGTCACTGGCACGCGACACGCTGGAACAGCATCAGCAAAAATATATATAATTTAATATAAATTATTATATTAATGGATTATATGGATTATACTTTTGCGAGTGACCGTAGCGCACGACTCCGCACGCACACCTCGCGCGAACGGCGGAGGCGTTTAAACTTGGCGATCGATTGCGATATAATACTTTTTGTGTCGATTTACACCCCCCCCCCCCTCCTCGGTCAACAATTTAAACTCGCCATCATAGTGGCACACTCATTGACTGGACATGTTAAAGTTGGCACTCCATGTCTCAAAGGTTGCCAACCCCTGGTCTACAGTCTCTGCCATTTCTGTATCAAAATGACAAAATGACGCACACTTCATGTTCACGTGATCAGTTGCTTAGCCAATATTTTGAATTAGTTTATTGCTTACTTACTGAATGATTAGTTGTTTTCGTCCTGTTCCTTATGCATGGAAATCATTGCGTTGTTATTATTATAATTTTCTAGACTATTAATTTGCGGGATTTTTCTACATGTATATGTGGTCCCGCTCCCGCATCGCCTGGACTAATTCAACTCCCGCTCCCGCCAATAACAATTAAATTCTGTCCCGCGCCGCAAGATATTCTGTCGGGTCCCGCGGGACCCGCGGGATTACCGCGGGAGTGCAGACCTCTACTACAATGTATGCGTGAAGGATATCTTAATAGTTGTAATTTCAATGCATCACCTCTAAGTGTCGCTAATTGACGAAAACACATTAGAAACATGCGTACGCCAGAGGTGAAGGTGTCGTGGGTGTACGCACTTTCTCACGTTCAAATCACATTTTGTACATCTGACCGTTTGCGTGAAACATGTTTTTGTGCGTATGCACCGTTCGTACATGAGGCCCCTGGTCTATCTCCTTCCAGGCATCCGTCATGTTCATGTCAGTGGTTACAATGGAGTCAGTGAAGAGAAGTTGAAAACAGGAGTTGATGTCATTCACTCAGGACATGGCATGTCGTGTTGGCCTTGGGATCATCCTGATAACATTTGCACTTGGAAGCTGACCTCTTCTCTCATGAAAAGAATTCTATTTTTGGACCAAAAGGAGACCACAACTTCACCTGGGTCTTTTTCCTCTTCAGTGTCATTATGTTCCTCTTCTGGGTTGTTCTTTGTGTCATCTTCAGCCTCTGACACTTCTTCCTTTAAATCCTCCTCACTGTCCTCCAAATTTCTCACCTCCTGATCACTATCATGGTCAAATACGAGGTCCAGAGCTTCAGCTGCATTAGATCTCTTGGCTACTGATTGTGCTGCCACAGACTGAACTGTGAGTAAGGCCTCTAAAAAGTTTTCCATACCAGAGCTGTGAGAAAGTTTATAATGTTGTATTTTTCTTTTTCAACTGGTGTGGTTTCCGTGGGATAAAATCTGTATCATCAACAGGTTTTGGAGGTTGTCATGAAAGCCTAAAATAAGCATAAGGGCATAAGGTCTGTGTGTCTGTGTGTGTGTGTGTGTGTGTGTGGGGGGGGGGGGGGGGGGGGGGTCAAAACCATCTGCATTTTGCAGTGTGAGAAAGGAGAGTCAACTTGTGAGCAGAGCCGGCCCTGACCAATGTGGTGCCCTAGGCGAGATTTTGGTTGGTGCCCCCTTTATCATCAATCATCGGGTTGATTGTGTCACTATTAAAGAAACAAATAAAAAGCAAATGACTTAAATATTACCATATAACAAGCAATAAATATAAAGGTGTTGCACCACAAATATTTTTAAACTATTTTACATAACTTTTTAAATATTAATAATAAATTTAAAAAATAAATTAAAAACAACAACTACCACCAGTGCAAATCAGGGCAATTTGCCTACTGCAACATTATTATTTCAAAAGTGCATCCGCAATGAACAGAGGAGCATATGTGTGTTTTAGTATATATTTATTTTAAGCTAAGCTAATCATAGCACCTACTAGGATTGGGCAGTATGATGACAGCAGGGGCGGACTGGCATACATTGCTACCGGGGATTTCCCCGGGGGGCCGATGGGTTAGTGGGCCGCTGGCCGCCGGTGGTTTAACTCGGCCCGTGGAGGAGCCACTGCCGCGCACTGCGGTCCCGGCCTGTAGTCACGCTGCTGTTTAACGGTGTTATTACCTCCCCTGCTCCAGTCAGACTAACCTGCTCAGCGCGGCCGCGGACTGATCCTGTAAACACATGAACGAGTTGGACCGGGCCGCGGACTGGGCGGGCTGACGGTATGCAGCGGAGATCAGAAAAAAAACAACTTGTCCCAGAAAATCCGGGCCAGACTACGAAAACATACAGCAGTTTAAATTGTAGATAACATGTTATTTTAAATGTACTGCTGTCGCCTCTGCAACGTCTAAGGCACCATGTACAAATTACCTTAACACGGTTAACACGGACGCAAGTGGCGGTCTTAAAGGTTCCAGAGCACTGTGCACTGTTTTATTTTTTTAAAGCTATTGAAATTCTTAGATTAAAACTAACCACCACAAATAGGTAAGAGGAAGAAATACCCACGTTAGAGTTGTAGGTTGTTCTTTAGGATGAACTTTGCGTAAAACAACTTGTTTGGTGGTCTTATGGTGGACTACTTAAAAGCCACTATGTGGCTTTGTAATCATAATATTGCTGGAATTAATATTGTCCATATGACAATAAACGCCACCATATACACTACGTGCCATGTATAGATTCATATACAGTATATATATATATATATATATATATATATATATATATATATATATATATATATATATATATATATATATATATTAGTGGGCCAGTCTGTCAGGAACTCCCGGGCCACTTTTTCTCCCCAGTCCGCCCCTGGATGACAGTGGCGGTTTTCACTAAAATCATACAGAGGGGAAAAAGCCACAATGACGATTGAGTGTTAGTTGTGAGTCAAGCGAGCTGGTTTCAAAGAAAAACACAACAGCTACAGATTGGCAACATTTTGGATTTGTTTCAAATAAAAATGAGAGACCATTGGAGCACGCCCCCACGATTCTAATTCGACAATATGATTGGTTGATAAAACTGCCAATCTATAATAAAAGCTCTCAATGTAAAAGGCCCTTTCTCTCTTTTAACTAGAAACAACGGTGTAAAATATTCTGATTGGCTTGTTTTTAATTTCACCGCTGAGGTTTTTTTCAAGCACAAGTACGAAAAGTGGATTTGAAAGCCGATTTATAGGAAAAATACAAATTATTGGTGAAGCGTTATTAACATATATTACATATAATAGATAAAGCATCCTTTTTAAGATCAATTAACCTTCAGAGAAGGCGTTGAAGTCCCGGACGGTTCGCCAATGGTATAGTGTTAATTCACCACATATTACCATTATATTACCTGTTTTTTGCCGCCTTTCCTCCTCCACGTTTCTCATTTTTCTACCCTGGGCACCAGAGGACTTCTGCCTTTTTGACGTCTTTACAGGGAGATGTCACTCACTCTGTGGTGTAGGCTACAGAGAAACAGTAACGAGGTGCGCAGAGCGCGCGGGGGAGGGCGGGTTGGCGCGCGGGTGATAGGTGTCGTATGTTGTTATTTTAAGAATTATTAATTTGACTAATTATTAAACAATGATTTGATTTGTTCAAATTTCATTTGTGACGTGACAGAAGGATGAAATTTATGGTAGTTCAGAGAGGAAGGTGGAAAATCGGTCAGATTTGACTGGAACACCGCATGAGGGTTAAGTGACTTTTTATGGTTTAAAGTCACACTACTCAGAATAGTAAAAGTAACATCAAAAACATTATTCATTGTTATGAGGCAACAGTTAGGTTACTAAGCCTTGGGTTTATGATGTCCTACATGGAACAGTGTGTGTCTATACATGAGATCAGATGAGAGCTTCTGAGAACACTCAAACACATAAAAGAAAACCCAAACCCCACAGTCAAGAGAAGGGGCACGTTTAGTGCAGTGAGAGTAGACATAACAGGACTTAGCACCAAGGTGCCTAGCTTCTGGTTTGTGGGTATGCATGTGACTGCAAAGAATTCTAAAGGCAACAGAGATCCAGGTACCAGGTAAAGCCTAAATAAGTACACAAGAATATTCATGGTCTTGCATGTATACTACTGTTACTGGCCTGAGAAGCTGCTCTGGTACGTCAGTGAAGAAGATGAAGATGATCATCTCGTATGATGATGGTGTTGGTGCAGAAGATGCAAAGCACACACCAGAGGTAACACACTCACAAAACATTCATGATGGGGAAGATGCAAAGTGTGGTTTCCATAGTGATCTGCAATGGTTTGCCACCACAGTGCAATGTAAAGAATGACACAGCTTATACACTGAATGGATAACCAGTCAGATTGGAGTTATGTTCCCTGGGACAAAATGGCTCAAATTTACCTGCTTAGTTCAGCCACCAGTTTAACCCCATTTCAGTGTTTTCTCGCTAATCAGCCATGCAGCTTATGCCCTGGTCAGTCAACCCTTCTAATGTGTCCACAGTTACTGAAAAGAACCATAAAACACGTCAACATATTGAAAGAATCATCCCAAGTTATCAAAGACACCCTGATCAACCACTCTGCCTGTGGCTCGTATGTGGTGGGTCCAGATACACACGTAGGTCTGGTGCCAGTAACATATGCATCAGCATGCTAGTCCCTGCCCATAATTCACAACTCCAGTCTTCAACCCACCCAATGTCCAATGATTCGAGGGGTTGGAAGGATGTTATAAGTCACTCCAAGCAAGTATGTAATGTGACTCCATTGCCAACACCACTCTCACCAGTTGATTCTCCACTTGTCTAGATTTACACAGCAAAGTCACTGACCTTGTTTGTCTTGTGGCACTGCTGATGATCGCTGTGCTTTCCTGTCCTGTTCACAAATCAAACTAGTAATAATTCGGTGAATCATTTCATGAATCACCCAACGCAAGTCCTTCCACTTTACACCAGCCCTAACGCTACATCCCTAAACTCTAATGCACTCGTGGGACACACTTATTCACTGCATGTCATTAAAAACACAGTGAGAACACAGAGTGCAAAGCAGCTATTATTCTAAGCACGGACAACCAGACAAATGCACAGTAGGAATTTATTTAGGACTATCGGTTTCTTTCTTTGTATTACATATGCCTGTAATTTCATTGATACATATTTTCTACCACATTAACATTACAAATTTTAAAAATGCCATTGATTTAACATATTTTAGCCCATAATGTTTAAAATGTTAATGTTAATTGATGGGGCACTTTAGTAATACGTGGTTCGTTTGTATGTAGTCAAAATGGTCATCAAACTTTGAAAATAAGAACAAGGCCATATGAAAAGACTGCTTAGAATACTTCATTACACACAAGAACAAAGAAAGAGGACATAGTTATGTAAAGAAAAAGCAAGCATTTGTACCATAATGATACTGTAAAATAGATTTACATTTTATAAAGCAAACAATATTAACAATGCAACAGGACAAAAACAATATAGATTTAGACAGGGAAGTGATTTTTCTAAAGAATTGGCTCTGAAAACTTACACAATACTCTGGTCCCTGTTAAACTGAATATGCCAAAATAGAACGAAAGTGTACACGTGAGATTCTAAGTGACTTTACACATCAGATTGCTGAGCGGTGTGTTTCTGGATCATCTGTCATCTCTGTGCTGGGTTGTGCCTTGTGTATTAGTGGTTTCTGACTGAGATTCTCCCAGTAGACCAGCATACAAAGGAAAGGGTCTGAGACCACCCTTAACCTCATCAGACAGTTACCCATCACATGAAGATCCCAGAAACGCCACAGAAAAAAACACAGGACATAATATACCATATATGGGACAACTATGAACGTTCCAAATCTTAGCACTGTATAATCTGGCTTCCTGGTATTGTAAGAAGTTTCATCAGTGTGTGTTGGAGTTCTACAAGTGACAATCCATGTCATGACTGTCAGAGCTGGTACTCAACAAAGAGAGAGGAGGTAAATAAAAAAATTCACATAAGAAGATGCAAATGAATGCAATGATTGAGAATACAAATGAGCAAGAAAGAAAGAAAACATGAGCTGAGCAGTATGGATGTCTTATGGAGAGAACACTCTCCAGCACTACCACTGCATTTAGGTGAAGACCATAGTTTCTCACTGCTGACCATGAAGAAGTAAGTGTCCAGCATGTCATGCTTGTGTTCCAGCAGTTTTCATCCTGTAGCAGTTTTACCACAATGTATGGATCCAGAAACAGTTCCAACAGGTCACTAAGAATCAGTGTAATGATGAGGACTGAGATTTGGCCTCCGCTCTTACGATGACGCCACAGAACACCTGCACATGCAGTAATGATGAGGAAGATGTACAGCCTTATTTTCCAGGTCATCCTATTATATAATGGGCAATGATAGTGTAATAACAAAGCACCTGCCATGGCCTTGTTCAGTTGATTTAGTTGTTCTTTGTCCTGTGATGAAAAGATTGAGATAAGATTTGGAATGTTTAAACTAAAAATTATTTTTTGTGAACAGGCTGAAGAAAGCTGAAAAAAGGCCAGACTAGGTCATAATACTGTAGAATGTATGTGTACAACATGGAGCTGATAATGTCACCAAAATAGATCAGCAGTACAAATGGGAAACAAGGAAAGCCAATTATTTCACACAAAATTATGAATGTTTTAATGGCATGATTGTCATTATCTTTCTAGGCTCAATCTAGGTTTAATCTAGAATCTAACAATTATGTAATCTCAGATAATGTATTCCTATTATTAACACAATAGTAACCTAGTAGTAAACTAATTAGTAACAATATATAATTATAAAAAACATGCATAATATATACATGAGTGCTCCTAAGTCTTTCATTGCATATAGAAAAAATAAATATGCAGAGTTTCTTCCATTTATGTCAAAATGTGAAATGACACATAATGCACATACGGTTTGTTCTTACCTCTGTGGTGACCCTGCTATTACATACTGGCAACAAATAGGTGAAATCTTACAAAACCTATTGTGATGTCTGAGACGCGGGGACAGAGGCGGCCGGAGGCGAGGGTTGCAACTGAGGAAGTTTATTATCCATAGTAACTACAAACGAGGCAAACAAAATAGCACTGTCTACAGACAGCGTAAGTATCACTCAAAGCACAATGTAGTGCACGTTTTAAGGAAGCAGGTGAAGCGAGGTCCAGCTTGGTACAGCCAGTGGGGCAATGTGCAGCACTGGACCGGACGACCTGCGGGAATAAAAGGGTGCACAACATAATCGTGAACAGGTGCTAGTACTCAGGGGAATTGGACCGTGGGAGTGGTGTAGTGATCGGGGGCGTGCGTTGTGTGTGAAAACGAATGGGCACACGTGCCCTCTGGTGGCGACCCGGCCTCCCCACCGTGACATCTATGAAGACAAGATGGCCACATTTTTAAACCTCTGTAAGACCTGTTATCTTAAAATCTATAATACTGTGTCAGCTGTTGAATGAAAATATATATGTGTAACGCTTGGGTGTGGGAAGCAGACACCAAGACGATTACGGTGAACGATGAACATTTATTAACAAAGACACGAGTAAGCTCGGTGCGGAGCGCAAGCAGCACAGTCACACTCACACTGACACCTGGCTTTAGACAAAGACGAGCACTAGACACCACGCGAACGCACAATAAATAGGTGAGTTACACAGACCCACGTGACCTCGAGACAAGGCACAGGTGTAACACACGAACACGCTCACAAACAACCCACACCCACGGAAGTACATACATGGACATAACGACACGCAGACGACGTAACGGCACGCCCACAGGGAAGGGTCCGGAGCTGTCACCGTGACAGAACCCTCCGCCAGGGGCTCGCTACTCCCGGAGCGTCCCGCGCAGCTGGAATGCCCCGAACCAACACAAACGGGCAGGTCCGGAACCGCCGGGATCACGAGCCTCCGAGAGCAGTCGCCCCCGACGGCGGGAACCGCCGCGACCAGCTCTAGTACACCCTCCCTGGGAAGACAGGGGAGAAAACATTAAACAATGGCACGTTCACAAACACGCACACTGGAACATGAAACACAAGAGGCACAAATGGGAAAAGGAAATTAGGGAGATACAAGGGGATAGACAAAAACATAGGAACACAGACACTCATTCCCGGAGCCAGACTTCCCGCCTGAGGCAACGCCGGTAGCGGCGCGAAGGCTCCGGGGGCTGGAGACGCTGCAGGTGGCGGTACTCCTCCCGCCTGTTCCGCCCGCTCACCGCCAGGTGCCGCACGGCTGTCAGACGCGCTGGGTGAAGCGCGACTGGTCGACTGCTTGAAGGCAGTCCCTCTGGCGGACGCGCGAGGCGTAGTGCGACTGTCCGACCGCTTGGGGACCCTCCTTTGGTCAGACGCGCGGGGTGCAGCGCGACTGGTCGACCGCCTGGGGGCAGCACACCTGGCGGACTCGCGAGGTGCAGCGCGATTTGTAGCCCGCTTGGAGGCAGCGCGACCGGCGGGTCTCACGGCGACCTTCCTCCCGGGTCCGTGACTCCCTCCTCCGGGAGAGCCGGAGGGGCTTGCTGCCCGATAGGCCTGCCGGCGCTCCCTCTCCGGGAACCCCCCGTAGGAAGCCCCTCCGTTGCCAGGCCAGCCCCCTCTGGCACCGGTATCGGGGGTGGTGTCCATCTCCGGCTCCTCCTCCTCGGCCACGCTCCAGTCCATGGACCGAGCGGGGGTCTCGCATCTGGAGTGGTCCATGGGCTCCTCCCCGCAGGAATCCCCACTCACCGACGCGAGCGAACTGTCAGGTCCGCTCCCTCCTCCTTTGTATACCGTCAGGAGCGAACTCGCCGACCGAAGACTCTCCACCTCACTCTCCTCGCTCTGCTCGTCGGTTCCCAACGGGGCTGGGTGCAGCGCCGAAGGGGGACTGAAGTCCTCCCTCTCCTCGCCGTAGTCCGACGGTGGAGGACTGACGTCTTCCTCCCCGTAGTAGACCGTGCTTTTTGAGCACACTGACGGGGAATACTCCTCCTCCTCGTAGTCTGTCCCCTCCGCCTCGCCTTCAGACGGTGGGAGACTGCCCCCCTCCCCCCCGTAATACACAGTGCTCCTAGAGCAAACTGAGGGGGGATACTCTTCCTCCTCCGATCCGTCCTCCTCGGACTCGTCCTCGGGAGGATTGGCACGTACCATCCCCGCCTGGACGACCAGCGGGTCCTCCATGCCCTCTCTGGTTTTTGCCCTGGGTGGCGGCTCTAGGGACGCGGTCGGGTGCTGGTCCTCCCATATACGCACCGCGGACTGACGGAGCTGTTCGGCCATCTCTGCGTCTTCCGTACTCCGAGCGGCGCAGAGTATGTAAGCGCAGATGGGGCTCTGCATCATCTCCTGCTCGGAGACAGGGGCTTCGGGATGTCGGACTGTAGAAGAGCCGTGGTGACGTCGGCTCCTTCTCCTACCTTTAGGCGCCCTGGTGGCGTATCCAGGCATTCCTTCCTTTATATGGCTCGTCTTTCTGTAACGCTTGGGTGTGGGAAGCAGACACCAAGACGATTACGGTGAACGATGAACATTTATTAACAAAGACACGAGTAAGCTCGGTGCGGAGCGCAAGCAGCACAGTCACACTCACACTGACACCTGGCTTTAGACAAAGACGAGCACTAGACACCGCGCGAACGCACAATAAATAGGTGAGTTACACAGACCCACGTGACCTCGAGACAAGGCACAGGTGTAACACACGAACACGCTCACAAACAACCCA
Organism: Brachyhypopomus gauderio; assembly: GCF_052324685.1. Classification (NCBI taxonomy): domain Eukaryota; kingdom Metazoa; phylum Chordata; class Actinopteri; order Gymnotiformes; family Hypopomidae; genus Brachyhypopomus; species Brachyhypopomus gauderio. The sequence continues at coordinate 33,995,463 of NC_135211.1, read as the reverse complement.
CACCCACGGAAGTACATACATGGACATAACGACACGCAGACGACGTAACGGCACGCCCACAGGGAAGGGTCCGGAGCTGTCACTGTGACAATATGAAGCATTTTAAAAGTGCTTTTTGCTGTTTATACAAAATAAACTTTGTTTTACTACTGGTCATAACTGACTGGTATGATGTATTTATTGAAAACTAAATCCCAAGTATACACACAAAAATGTAACTACGCTAGAAATTTACAGTTTTCCATTGTGGCTCTGAAAAGACATTGACATGGTGTCATCCTAATGTTCCTCAGTTTTGTCCTCTCATTAGAATGTCGGGCAACATACTGAGGTCAGGGGGCTCATAGTTTTGTTCTTTAATGTCTTGGTCCAAAAAGTGGGCTCCTCTTTATTTAGACTCCTCCTTCTCTGGGTGGGTGTGGTCCACACAGTGATCTCCTCTTTCTTTAGACTCCTTGTCTGCTTGTCCTCCATACCACAAAGGCCTCGTAGGCCAAAACATCAGTGATGTTGAAAAATACCACCATTGGCCAATGTAGCAGCATTCTTTTACAGGAGTACATGGCAGTAAGATACAAAAGATCAATGCTGTAGACGCCACACAAAATCAACACGTAGGCTTCAATACTCACCTGGTCTATCTCCTTCTAGGCATCTGTCATGTTCATGTCAGTGGTTACAATGGAGTCTGTGAAGAGAAGCTGAAAACAGGACTTGATGTCATTCACTCAGAACATGGCATGTCATGTTCGTCTTGGGGTCATCCTGATAACATTTGCATTTGGAAGCTGACCTCTTCTCTCATGAAAAAAACTCAAAGGAGGACCAAAAGGAGACCACAACTTCACCTGGGTCTTTTTGCTCTTCAGTCTCTCAACTGATCCTCATTGTCAGCCCAATTTCTCTCCTCCTGATCACTATCATGGTGAAATATGAGGTCCAGAGCTTCAGCTGCATTAGATCTCTTGGCTACTGATTGTGCTGCCACAGACTGAACTGTGAGTAAGGCCTCAAAAAAGCTTTACATACCAGAGTTACATGTTTTTAATGTTGCATTTTTTCAACTGGTGTGGTTTCCATGGGATGAAATCTGTATCGTCAACAGGTTGTGGTGATGGGCCTGGATGCCTAAAATAAGCATAAGGGCATAAGGTCTGTGTGTGTGTGTGTGTGTGTGTGTGTGTGTGTGTGTGTGTGTGTGTGTGTGGTGTGGTCAAAGACATCTGCATGTTGAGGTGTGAGAAAGGAGAGTAGATAAGTGAGAGTAGATGCTCTGTTTTATACACTAGTTGTAGTCTTACCAATTCTGTTGCTGTTGACACACCTTTCAATACACACCTTTGGCTGCCTCATGAGACTGCAAGCTCTTTTGCAAGAAGTCTGCTCATCTCAGGAACATATGTTTGAGATTTGATTTGTGAAAGGTTGAAATAATGTGAAATTGACAAACATAATATTTGAATTATAGTGGCATATAAGTGGCATATTGATTATTCAAAATAGCTCAGATTTTTTTTATTTGAAATAGTTTTTGTCTTTTGAAAAACTGCCACTAGGTAAAGATACGTTTACATAAATTTATACAAAAAAAATTCTCAGCTACTTGAAATAGAATAATATTCTTGAGCAATTTTAACTTATCAAGATGGTACTTTTTGCAGTGTGTCTCTTCCAAAAACACAACCATAACCAGTAAACAAAAAGAGGAAATTTAGGAAATCTCACACTGCAGAAAGTAGCATTTTCATTAGTCAAAATAGCTCTGATTTTTCTTTTTACCTTATTTGAAATAGTTTTTGTCTTTTGAAAAACTGCCACTATATGTGCAACACACTCATATGTACCCACACATACACACCCATCCACCACCGAGGCACTCCTACCCCAAGGTGAGGCCTAGGTTTTTTCTTCTCCATCTGAGTCAATGGATCTACACAGTTCCCACTATCACCCCCCCCCCCCCCCCCCCCATCTACCTGGAGATGGCTGCATATACATAACAAAGGACAGACCTGGGGGGTATTCCAGAAAGCAGGTTTAACAAACTCTAAACTTAACCCTGAACTCGGTGTTGTCTTACCCCGATCTGACATACTCAGAGTTTTTGGTTCCAAAACGGCTGATCGGAGTTAAAGTAATCAGGGTCGCTCAACTCTGAGTAGGTTGACCCAGACAGAAGCGCATTCACGCGTAACTATAAAAGGCATTCTTAATGGAACGCAAATAGGATTCATCATGGACTTAAACGCGAAAATCAGCCGAGCATCGTATTTCACACCACTGTAGCTTGAAGTATTAATGACTGCGTTTGAGAATATTTAGATATTATTAAACGTAAATGTAATACTGCGGTAACTGCTAGAGAAAGGCAGTCAGCATGTCAAAAAATTGCCAACAGAGTTAATGCGTGAGTGAAAATGATATTTTTATATTTAGCAGAAGGGTGCGATTATATTGTTATTTTCTCCACCTTTATAATACTGTATTGAGTTTTTAAATATTTTTTTAATTGAACACTTACTAATTCCAGGTCTAATTTGAGTGGTGTGAAACACACATGGCATCAGATAAAAATGAAGTATAAGAATATTGTACAAAGTGGTATGGCTGTACATAACTATATCTTATTCTTAAAATATATTCTAAAATTTATTTATTTACAGGAAAAATGAAATAATGAAACATAACAGTGAATTTGACTGTAATGTATATTAAAAAATCGCACTAGGGTTTGCAATGATTTAACTATTACACTGCATGTGAATAACTAGCATAACTACCTCAGGCCTACTCTGTTCAGATTTGTTGTACAGTGTGGAACCATACAAATTTACATTTATGGCATTTGGCAGACACCCTTATCCAGAGCGATTTACATTTTATTTCATTTTTATACAAGTGAGCAATTGAGGGTTAAGGGCCTTGCTCAGGGGCACCTCAGTCATGGCCTCAGGTCTGGGAGGTCACAGACCAGTTCCCTAACCACCAGGCCATGACTGCCCTAACAATACACGGATCCTGGCCATCTGGCTTCAACATTTGTGATGAGGTGGGAAGCATCACATATCTTGATGGGGAGAACGGTCAGTTACAATAGCTACGTTATTTTTGTTACCATTAAAGATAAGTACATTATTAATTAAGGATTATAAAGGTTAGTACCTGTACATTAATGCTATGGATGGATTTTCTGTTTATGTAATCGCCTTCATGTTCTAATGGTGTTAGAATAGGTAGCATTCCATGGGTTGATGGGTTCCATCAATCACTCTAGGAAATCCTTAAAATGTAAATCGAATGAAGTTTGTTATATATTGCTTCTCCTTTGCTTAATTTCTTTATTGTCCGTGTGAATTAAAGACAAACCAACGATACTGTGGAATTCCTCTTTGATGTCCATAACTGGCTTATGCCCAGGAAAAACCACAAAACTGGGCACTAGTCATTTTAATGCCAGACATAGTTTTCGGACAGACCGACATACAGTAGCTTTGCTGACAGATTCCGCATCTCCTACACTATAAAAAAAACTTCCACTAGCAAAAAACGAAGAGTACGGAGCCCATAAGGTGACATCACGTGCCCACAACTTACTAACGCGTGCGAACGCCTTACTAACGCGTGGCCATGACTTACTAACGCGTGCAAACGAGATAACGCGTGAACGAGATAATTAACACGTGCGAACGAGATAATTAAGTATTACTTTATATAAAGCCAGGTTTACCTTCCTTGGGCAGACAGTTAGTGTACATCCCCTCCTTGGCAGTCAGTTCACGAACAACCCTGGGATCTGCTTGCTTTGCTGTGAAAAAATAAACTTTGTTGCCACGCGTGAAAGGCGACATTAGTATCTCGTTCCCACGCCTTAATTATTTCGTTCCCACGCCTTAATTATCTCGTTCCCACGCGTCAATTATCTCGTTCCCACGCCTTAAATATCTCGTTCGCACGCGTTAGTAAGTCGTGGCCACGCGTTAGTAAGGCGTTCGCACGCGTTAGTAAGTCGTGGCCACCAGTACCGTTTCAAGTTATTTGGGGGCCCCAAGCAAAGACACCAACCGGGCCCCCCCCCAACCTAAGTATGGGATTACCCGGGACTAAGGTTGCCACCTAGGTCTGACAAAAAACAAGTGTGGTGGCGAGTGTAATCTGTTGACGGGGGGGGGTGGCGAACGTAAGTTGTTGAGCGGGGGGGGGTGGGGGGGGGGGGGGGGTGGGGGGTGGGCGAACGTAAAATGTTACCGGAGGGGTTTAAAATGGACACAGCGAAAAAAAAAAACCGATTTAAAGTGTGCAGAAACAGTCTGAATCGTGGTTTTAACTAACCTCATTTTTTTCCGGGACTGAATATTAAAAAAAGAAGAAAAGCCGGGACAAACCGTGACAGCCAGGGAAAACCGGGAAAGGCACGTGAAAACCGGGACAGTCCCAGGAAAACCGGGACAGGTGGCAACACTACCCGGGACGTATATATTGTTTTTAGCCTACCTGCTGCTAAATTACACCATTTGTACAGGTAGGCCTAATTTATCCAGTGTAAATCATCACTTACCACTGTCTTGTGTTTTTTTGTGTTCCTCTTCCTTCTTTTGTTTTCTCTTTTGGCTTCCTGATGGATAAATTCGCTTCATGGTTAAGTTTCATATTTGCCGGCGTCTAAAACTTGGCTGTCTGCCAGGACAGTGTCTGCCTGCCTTCAGCAGCTGGTGGGAGGGGCCCCCTTGAGGGGGATTCTGAGAACAGTGTCATTGCTCATGACTTTGAGAATGTAAAGGGGGGCTCACACAGTTTGTCGCTGCATTTAATTCTTAACCTGTTGTTGTCTGGGGGCCCCAGGCCAGCTTGGGGCCCCAAGCAATTGCCTGGTTTGCCTGCCCCATTGCGACAGGCCTGGTTGCGTTTGTTCTGCCTTGTGGCCTGAGTGTTTGCATTTACTATTATGGATAATAAATCCGCTCACTCACAGCCTCTGCCTCCTGCTGTCTCTGTCCAGGCATCACATTATAACTAAGATTAAACAGATAGCTAATGAGTTGTTTAGCATAGGAGGCACAGACACTGTATCATTTGTTGCAATACTACAAATGGAAAAAACACTTTAATAAAAAATTGCTACTGATCTTAGCATTCCTAGTAATAAAAATATTCTTATTTTTTTACCACTGGCAACTACGGTCAAAACCTAGTCTATTTCAGTTTGCTCCTGTAAAATTAAATTTCATGAATTCACATTTTAAAACTCTTAGAACTTGATTTTGGCTTGTTTGGCATGATTTTGGGTTTTAGACTAGATGCAGGCCTGTCCCGGGTAATCCCATACTTAGGTTGGGGGGGGGCCCGGTTGGTGTCTTTGCTTGGGGCCCCCAAATACCTTGAAACGGCACTGACTAGATGTTGAAATTGAGGGTTCTAGACTTGGTTTGGGGTGCCCTGGAATCTCTTGTGAAGTTGCAATCTGGTTGTTTCTATAAGATTTTATGCATATTATGGTAGCAGGTTTCCTCTTAGTTGTTCTGTGGCATCTGTGGCTTCAACAAGTAATAAAATGCTTCATTGGCAAACCTGGAGTAAGTCATTACCACATTACACAATAATTCTGTCTGCATTTGAGGGTCATAATACACATCCAGACTTCTTAATTAAGAATCATCTTCCAAGTGATACACATGGACATCACAGCCTCATTCATTTGAAGAATGAATGTTTCTTGCAAATGTAATTTGACTATTTAGTTCAGTCAGGGGCTCATTTCAACAACAAGCACTTTTAAAATGCTTCACACCTTTTACAAACTGTCTTTTTAATTCAACAGGTCTTTAAGAGGTTTAAAATGTATCCAGAGCTTGTCTTCATAAGTTTTATAAGATTTCACCTATTTGTTGCCAGTATGTTATAGCAGGGTCACCGCTCAGGAAACGTTCATTACCACATTCACCCTTTTTTTATTCAGTTCTCATTTCAGCAGTGATGTTTTGGTGACAGGAGGAGGGCCGGTCTTTTCTTCCCTCATTTAAGAACATTTCACTGTTGCAGTAAAAACACTGTAAACTGTTCACCACAGAGGTAAGAACAAACCGTATGTGCATTATGTGTCATTTCACATTTTGATATAGAAAATAAAAAATGGATAAGAATCTGTATAGGCCTATTTATTTTTCTGTATGCAGTGGAAAGTATTTAGGAACACTCATTGAGTTTCTATTTAGAGTTACTTTTTTAGTTATTATTTCAGTCTTTGTTCAAGTTTAAATGTTGGTATTGTAACACTGAGAGTGATGAGTGTGTATATGATTTGACCTTTGGGTAGAAAGGGATTAGTAACTGATCCAAAACAATTCCATTATGTATGATGGAATTGTAAAAGACTCCTGAATTGGCAAATACAAGCAAAAATATCTGGATCTTTGGTTTATTGTAGAATAGAAAATTTATACATTTTGATAGTGTGACGCGGGGAGAGAGGCGGCCGGCGGCACTGGTTGCATATCGTCGGAGGTGGGTAGGAACGTGTTACATTTATGCCGTTACATTTACTCAAGTAGCTTTTTGGAAAAAAAAGTACCTGTGAGAGTAGTTTTAATATGAAAGACTTCTACTTTTACTTGAGGAAATATGTGGTGAGAAAAACGCAGGTTTTACTCCGTTACAATCGGATTTGCGTTGTTCGCTACTGTTACTTTAGTTTTGTAAATAATTGTATTTTTAGTGAGAAGACTGACCAACGTCTCCTCAGCTGAGTATGTATGACCAATGAAATGAAGCCGGTCAGTCACATGATTGCATACGCAAACTTTCTCCACCGGTAGCAAGAAAGTATGGTGACAGAAAAACCTACCAAGCATCCCTTGCCTCGGTCAGTCAATGTTTACATTACAAACATGTAAAAGGACAGTTATATAATGCGCTTTCAGTTGTGTCTGCCAAAACATGTGGACATTTTAGCCTACAAGAACTCAACGTCAAATTTGAGGAAACACGTTGCAATAAGTTTGCCGTATATATAATTTTGACATCTTTGTGAAATGCTATCTCTGTTACAACTGGAAGCATAACTTTTGTATGATGTAATTATTAAATGTAACGCAGTGCAATACTAAAAATCAGTTCAAACTCTGTGAGTTTACACACTAGCAATATATGATGAAAGTCTGCTACAAACTGATTCAGTTGGCAGCATGTTGTAGCTGCATGTATTGGCTGACAGTCTCCTCAGTTGGTGTCTTTGTGGAACACATTGAAGTTACACAGGCCTAATAGTTAGGAACAAACAAAAATACATATTATTTATAATAAATAATATTTACATTAGGGGTGGGCATAGATTAATTTTTTAAATCTAGATGAATCTAACTGAAATTGTGAAATTAATCTAGATTAAAATGGCTCATTCAGAATATGTGTGCTACCCAAGTGATGACTAAAAGTCATTCTTTTAGTCTGCTTATGGGCCAGCAGCTAGTGGCAATCCACTGAGCGAAGAGATTGGTCAACTTGACTGATAGAGCTGCGCTGACCTTGCCTCGGTTGCACTCAGTAGTTTGGCGGCGACTCTTCCCCTGGGCTGCATCAATGCTTGACCCAGCGTCAGCAGCATTAGCAAACGGGTGCTTTGCATTTAAATGGTACTTCAGACTGGTGGAACTCCTACAATAAACTAATTCCATGTTGCATAAGGTGCAAACAACTTTAGTCTTGTCAATGTCTCCATTAGGAAGCTTCTTAAAAATGTATTTTCCATGAAGCAAACCTAGCGGCTTCATGGCTGCATCCATGTAAGCACATGTGCGATTTGTTGTGGTAGTCTTTGTAATTCACAGGTTTTAAAACTCGTTCTTGCCCCCTACTGTGCAATTTGGTTAGGAATACACTCGAGCTAAACTATCAAGGTGAGTCATCATAGTTTCCTTACCTATTTTGACCCAGTTCCCAACCCAACTTTAAGAATAGATTAATGGCGATATTTTTTTATATCGCCCGATAAGAGTATCACATTATTGAACGCTGTTAACGCCGATAATGGCCCACCACTAATTTATATATTATATTTATTCATAATAAATTATTTTCATTATCATTAAAAGTCATTACATTTTCCATGATGTAATTTATTGACACGAAACAGTACTCTGCATTTACTCACTACTTGAGTAGTTTATAATCAAAGTACTTTTTTACTTTTACTCAAGTAAATTTTTGGATGCATACTTTTACTTGAGTCAAATTTGGTTCAAGTAACTAAAGTAAAATTGTTGAATACTCTACCCACCTCTGGACAAATACAGAAAATGGCGTAAACAAAAAAAATCCTCATGTATTAAACCATGCTTACGCCGGAATCCAAGCACATTTCTTTTGTACTTCCCAATCAACGTAGAATTGAGCACACAAGAGAGAGTGTGTGGTTTAACTGGTTAATTGTCTGATTAATTTACTTTATTTTACCCAATAAGGGCTTACTACAATGTGTGCATAAAGGATATCTTAATAGTTGTAATTTCAATGCATCACCTCTAAGTGTTGCCAAATGATGAAAACACATTAGAAACATATGTATGCCTGAAGTGAAACTGTCATGGGGGTACGCACTTTCTCATGTTCAAGTCACATCTGACCGTTTGCGTGAAACATAGCGTACACAATGTTTTTGTATGTATGCACCGTTAGTACATGAGGCCCCTGATCTCATGTACAGACACACACTGTTCCATGTAGGACATCATAAACCCAAGGCTTGGTAACCTAACTGTTGCCTCATAACAATGAATGTTTTTGATGTTACTTTTACTATTCTAGACATTTGATACACCTGGTGGTGCAACCTGGACACATCTTCAGTGACTCTCCCGAGATCACTGGGTGTTTCGGGTCTTAGTCATACACCCTCACGCCTCCTCCCTCTTCAACCAGCTGCTTCCAAGATGTTCTTGGTGGTTCTTTGCCTATGCAGTCCACAAATCCCTAGGAGTCCAAGGACACAGTGTAGGGATCTGCCTGCAAAGCCCCTGCAGCCCACCTCGATTGGCTCACAGCGGGCTTTCCATCCATTCCTCCGGCACTCAGCCACAAGCTCGGTATATTTTCCTCTCTTCCTCTCCTGGGCTTCCTCCATTCTATCCTCCCAGGGAACTGTTAGCTCGAGGAGCACCATCTGCCTGCTGGATGTTGACATCAATACCATGTCTGGGCGAAGTGTTGTGGCTGCTGTAGGGGTTTCACCTTCTAATCCTTTAAAGTAGATATAATTTGTTTTACCTTAATTATTAATCAGTCTCATTAATTTAGAATCAGTCTCATATTCTAATTATACCAGAACCATAACATTTAGTTATTAACTAAGGGTAATTAATGGTTTGGTATCTGAAGGATTTAATTACAGTTGTGGTCAAAAGTTTACATACACTTGTAAAAAACATAATGTTATGGCTGTCTTGAGTTTTCAATAAGTTCTACAACTCTTATTTTTCTGTGATAGAGTGATCGGAACACATACATGTTTGTCACAAAAAACAGTCATAAAATTTGGTTCTTTCGTAAATTTATTATGGGTCTGCTGAAAATGTCACCAAATCTGCTGGGTCAAAAATATACATACAGCAACAAAATTTGTCAATTTTGGTGATGTAGCGAGTTGTGTCAATCAAATTAGCTTCATGTCATGGCCTCTTCACTTCTTGTAAGTGATTCTGATTGACTACAGCTGTTGACTTCTCATGAGCCCATTTAAATAGGGCTCATTTGACCCAGTGATTAGACTCAGCTACAAAAGCTACAATGGGAAAGTCAAAGGAACTCAGTGTGGATCTGAAAAAGCGAATTATTGACTTGAACAAGTCAGGGAAGTCACTTGGAGCCATTTCAAAGCAGCTACAGGTCCCAAGAGCAACTGTGCAGACAATTATACGCAAGTACAAAGTGCATGGAACAGTTGTGTCACTGCCACGATCAGGAAGAAAACGCAAGCTATCACATGCTGCCGAGAGGAGATTGGTCAGGATGGTCAAGAGTCAACCAAGAATCACCAAGAAGCAGGTCTGCAAGGATTTGGAAGCTGATGGAACACAGGTGTCAGTCTCCACAGTCAAGCGTGTTTTACATCGCCATGGACTGAGAGGCTGCCGTGCAAGAAAGAAGCCCTTGCTCCAGAAAAGGCACCTTAAGACTCGGCTGAAGTTTGCTGCTGATCACATGGACAAAGATAAAACCTTCTGGAGGAAAGTTCTCTGGTCAGACGAAACAAAAATTGAGCTGTTTGGCCACAACACCCAGCAATATGTTTGGAGGAGAAAAGGTGAGGCCTTTAATCCCAGGAACACCATGCCTACTGTCAAGCATGGTGGTGGTAGTATTATGCTCTGGGGATGTTTTGCTGCCAGTGGAACTGGTTCTTTGCAGAAAGTAAATGGGATAATGAAGAAGGAGGATTACCTCCAAATTCTGCAGGAAAACTTAAAACCATCAGCCCGAAGGTTGGGTCTTGGGCGCAGTTGGGTGTTCCAACAAGACAATGACCCAAAACACACATCAAAAGTGGTAAAGGAATGGCTAAACCAGGCTAGAATTAAGGTTTTAGAATGGCCTTCCCAAAGTCCTGACTTAAACCCCATTGAGAACATGTGGACAGTGCTAAAGAAACAGGTTCATGCAAGAAAACCATCACATTTAGCTGAACTGCACCAATTCTGTCAAGAAGAGTGGTCAAACATTCGACCTGAAGCTTGCCAGGAGCTTGTGGATGGCTACCAAAAGCGCCTAGTTGCCGTGAAAATGGCCAAGGGACATGTAACCAAATACTAATGTTGCTGTATGTATATTTTTGACCCAGCAGATTTGGTGACATTTTCAGCAGACCCATAATAAATTTATGAAAGAACCAAATTTTATGACTGTTTTTTGTGACAAACATGTATGTGTTCCGATCACTCTATCACAGAAAAATAAGAGTTGTAGAACTTATTGAAAACTCAAGACAGCCATAACATTATGTTTTTTACAAGTGTATGTAAACTTTTGACCACAACTGTATGAATTCTTTGGAGGTTTTGGCAACAACCACTTTTGAATGACATCAACACAGACAATTTGGTGAAAATAAGTGATACATTTATTTAAAACTAAACTATTCTAAAACAAATGGCATCAACAAGGATCAGTACATTTACAGTGAAGACTGGGTATCTAGTGTGTGTGTGTGTGTGTGTGTGTGTGTGTAAAAAGGGGAGGAGAGTAATGTGTGCACGCGCTTGTGCGCGTGTGAGGAGGCGGGAGTTGTAGTTTCAGTTCTCCTATAGAGAACAAAGCAACTAAAATGGCGCCGACTTTAAACAGATCAGCGCGACTGCATGTTAATGAGCTCGGCTAGTTTATTCCAATGTGGTCAGAACAAAGAGTAATGACGCTGGCTTAATAACTAAAAATTAATGTGCTGTGTCTGAGAATGGGGAAGACAAGTTGTCAATTAATCAGATAAATAAAAGATTGTGGCATGCACAGCAAAGAACTTTGTATATACAAATCTTGATGAAGATGATGAAAATAAAGTTAAACACATTTGGAATGTATTAACAGAAAACTTAGTTAACTCCACAGTTCAGGTAACTTTGCCCTTTTATAAACTATGCCCAGCGGTTAGAGTCTCACGTGTTGAGGATTTTGGGTAGTGTCGTCGTCCCTGAATTCTCCTGGAATTAGGAGAGAATTTCCACCGCCAGCTCCTCGTTGATATAAAGCGACGTCGTCCAGGTGTGCTGGGGAATCGTCCAGGAATGCGAGTCTCGTTCACGGTTTAACTACAGGGAATTGATCGCCTTTGTTTCAGTCCGTGTGGCCTCGTTAGCAAGCTTGATTGAAGTTGTTCGGTGAATCTGTTGTCGTGGTAACGTTGATCGGTTGCTGGTTAGATTGCACCGTAACTCGGGCTCGTTAATTAAGTAATAACAACTTTCAGCTGTTTGCTGTTAGTCGTTGCAAAGTTCGCGTATTCTCAAAGAAAACCGGAGAGAGAGAAATGATGGAGCCTCTCTTTAATAGGTCTAACCTATGTGTCGGTCAAACCAGAGAGAGAGAGAGATGAATGGCTGTTCAGGGTATTTAAACACCTGAACTGTAGACACACCCTTACTTCCGTCAAAGCAAGCTTGTTCCATGTGTTGCCAGTGGTACTGCCACCTGCTGGTTTAGCATGGTACCTACACTGCGATGTTGTCCAGGAATCGCAACTGTCTCCCCAGATCAACCAAGAGCTGCCAGTCCCTTGCTGTTGTGAGCAGGCCCCCTTGAATCTTCTTGGAGGGTTGAGGTTTAACTCCTGCCCGGACAAAGGCAATAGTGTTCTTGGTTGGTTGTTGCTGTTTCATATCCGGTTGTTGATGCCGGTGTAGATGGTGTCTGCTATTACCCGCAGGACCTGGTCATGGCGCCAGCGATACCGCCCATCTCCCAAGGCCTTTGGGCAACAGCTCAGGATGTGTTCTAAGGATCCCGCCCTCTGGCAAAGCTGGCATTTAGTTGAGTCTGTTAGGCCCCAGGTAAACAGGTTAGCAGGGCTTGGGAGGATATCATATACCGATTGGACAAGATACTTGAAATGATGCGGCTCTGCCTTCCACAGATCAGACTTAACCAGCATATTCATTGCAAGGGCAAACAGGGACACAGAGATCAAGCAGCCGGCGATGATGCCTTTTTCCAGATGATGCCAGTCTGATGCTAATGCCCCAGAGGACACCCTCGGGCTAAAATGGTCATAATAGTTGAGGATGAGATGGCGCACCTTCTCTGGAACATGGTATTTACTCAGGGACAATTCCACCAACTTATGTGGTATTAACCCGTGAGCATTGGCAAGGTCCAGCCAAAGTACTGCCAGATCTCCCCTGCCCTCCCTAGCTTCACGTATCAGGTGGGTCACTACGCCAGTGTGCTCAATACAACCTGGGACTCCTTGGACTCCGCCTTTTTGCACAGAGGTGTCAATGTAGGAGTTCAACAGAAATCTTGCAAGGCAGTTGGAGACGATCTTGAAGAAGGCCTTGCACTCTGTGCTGAGAAGGGATATTGTTCTGAACTGCTTGATGTCCTTAACGTTCTCCTCCTTGGGGATCCATACTCCCTCTGCATACTTCCACTGCTGGAGTACTTTACCTCTTTTCCAGATAACTGAAGATCTTCCATAGGCGTTCCAGCAGACGGGGGCAATGTTTGAAGAACTATGGAACCCCACTTGGGCCTGGTGCAGATGCTGCTCTGGAAGCTTTGATGACGTCTTTCACTTCCTTCAGGGTGGGTGCGCTACTGTCAAATGGGGTGCTAGGTTCAGGAGAGCATACAAGGCCTTCACAGTGGCCGAGATCTTGGTCTCTCATGCTGTCGCTATAGGTGTTGCTTAAGTAGCGGTTGATGTCTTCCTTCGGACATGAGAGCTGACCACTGCATTTCTCTCACAGCAGCTTCTTTGCGAAGCCAAATGGGTTTTAGATGAAGGCATTGCGTTTTCGAGCCCTCTCCTTGCCCCTCTTTCTGTGCCACTCGGCCCGACGGAGGATGAGTAGCTTCTCCCTCACCACACCCCTCAGTTCTGCCAAGCCTTCCTTCTCCTCGTCATTAGCCTTCTTATACTGGCTCCTTAATATCCTCAGCTCCTTTCTGAGTTGAGAGATCTTCTTCTCATGCCGGTTTGGAATTGGTGCTGTTGTAGTCTTGGTGGGATGATGTTCCTTGATGACAAACCTGTCTGATGCAATGCGTATTAGGAATGTGCTCATAGTTCTGAGCCTCTGCTCTACATCACCCTTCGGTGTTACTTCAAGGGCTGAATCAACATCTACATCAAACTCCTGCCACTCTGACTCCTTATTGGCAGTGGGCCACAAAATCTGACGATGTTCTGATGATCTGCTTTGGGGTGTCGCAGATAGTGCGTGGAGGCTTTGGGCACTGTGGGGTATCTCTGGGCCTGGATCCTCCTCCGTCTCACCAGATGCCATACTGGTTACTGGCACTGTGCGTTGCACTACAGGACTCCTTAGGCAGCGCATCTTGATCTGATGTATCTTTAGGCCTGTCAGATTTTTGCAGACCTTGCCACATTTGCAGACTGCACTCGTAGTCAAATGTCCATTTGCTGTCGTTACCAGAAAATCTGTCCGTTTGGGGTGCTCATTCCCCCCCCCCCTCTCTTGGGCACCCCTGGGGGTATAACTCTTTAGGGTTCATCATAGCGTTGTTCGGGTGCTCCCTCGCAGGAGCTGCAGCTTGGGATGCTACCCCTCCCTGCCCCAGTTGCCGTCTCTTCGAGCTGTTTACAGTGTGACTTAAAATAATAATAATAAAAATAAAAATAATAATAAAAATATAAATAAACTGTCACTTAACACTCATGCAGTGTTCCAATCAAATCTTCAAATCTCCAGACAGATTTTCAACCCTCCTCTCTAGACTACCATAAATTTCATCTTTCTGTCATGATGCTGCATGACTTTGTTCACAAATGAAATCTGAACAGATCAAATTAATCATAAATATATTTAGAAAGATTTGTGGGTTTTATGGAACTTATATACACCCATGGTGTTCCTGGTCAAAAATGACCGGTCATTGGAAAAGAATAGGTACGACTACTACTAGTGTAAAGAACAGAGTATCTACTCTCACGAATTGACTCTCCTTTCTCACACCGCAAAATGCAGATGTCTTTGACCACACACACACACACACACACACACACACACACACACACACACACACACACAGAGAGACCTTATGCCCTTATGCTTATATTAAGCTTCCATGACAACCTCCGCAACCTGTTGATGATACAGATATTATCCCACGGAAACCACACCAGTTGAAAAAGAATATTACAACATTATAAACTTTCTCACAGCTCTGGTATGTTAAACTTTTTTTTAGACCTTACTCACAGTTCAGTCTGTGACAGCACAGTAGCCAAGAGACAATAACAATAACGAGGGGCGGAGAACAAGGCAGGGGTGTGAAAACAGAGACAACTAGGAATTTCAAAATAAAAAGACACTCAAACACAGAGAACAAAACAAAAGACAAGACTGACGGGGGAGGCAGGACCACGTGACAACCCCCTCCAAGGCGGGCGGCTCCGAGGCGCGCAACGGAAACCAAAAAAAAAACCCAACATCAAGCACAGACAGGAGGAACTAAACCAAGAACTGGAGACGAAAGACACGCAGGGGCCTGTGGCGAAGGCACTGAGGAGGACACACCAGAAACAGAGGACCTAGGGGCAATAACAGAAGGCACAGAGGACAAATGGCCAGGGGACACAAACACAGGAGTGGAAACAGGCTGAGGGGGACAGGCAAACGGCAACTCGGGAGACTGGACAGGGCTAGGGCGAGCAACAGACACCGGGGAAGCAGGATCTAAACAGGGAACAGGGAACGAGACAGAGACAAAAATACTCAACACAATAGACACATGAACAGACACATTCTTATCATTCTTATCAGTATTAGACTATGGTGATATAATTTATATGCATTCTTCACAATTGCTATTGAAAAAGCTGGATGTTTTATATCACTCTGCTCTGCGTTTTATTACAGGAACAGCAAATAGGACTCATCACTGCTTGCTACAGTTGTGATCAAATTTATTCAACCCCCACTGAAATAAAGTGTTTTGGCTAGTTTGACATTGATTTTGATCATTTCAGTCATCTTATTTACAATTATATCAAAGAGGCACTTATAAATTAGACAAACATAACATAATATTTATGATGGAATAACCACAAATGTCTTTACTGTGCTCACATCATTATCAGTTTTATTCAACCCCCTAGTGACATTATTTTTTAGTACTTAGTACAACATCCTTTTCCAGTTATGACAGCTTTCAAGCGTGAAGCATAGCTTGACACAAGTGTCTTGCAGCGACCTATGGGTATCTTAGCCCATTCTTCATGGGCAAAAGCCTCCAGTTCAGTCACATTCTTAGGCTTGCGCACTGCAACTGCCTTCTTTAGGTCCCACCAGAGGTTCTCAATTGGATTTAAGTCTGGTGATTGCGATGGCCACTCTAGAATGTTCCAGCCTTTCATGTTCAACCATGCTCTAGTGGACTTGGATGTGTGCTTCGGATCATTGTCCTGTTGGAAGGTCCAACGTCTCCCAAGCCGCAGGTTTGTGACTGACTCCATCACATTTTCCTCCAAGATCTCCTGGTACTGAAGGGAATTCATGGTACCCTGCACACGTTGAAGCTTTCCTGTACCATTAGAAGCAAAACAGCCCCAAAGCATAATTGACCCCCCGCCATGCTTCACAGTAGGCAAGGTGTTCTTTTGTTCATAAGCCTGGTTCTTCCTTCTCCAAACATAGCGCTGGTCCATTGTCCCAAACAGTTCTAATTTAGTTTCATCTGACCACAGTACACTGTTCCAAAACCTTTGTGGCTTGTCCACATGACTTTTGGCATACTACAGTCGACTTTTCTTGTTCTTTGGAGTCAGCAAGGGGGTGCGTCTGGGCGTTCTGGCATGGAGGTCTTCGTTATGCAGTGCGCGCCTTATTGTCTGAGCTGAAACTTCAGTGCCCACATCTGACAGGTCTTTTTTCAGTTCCTTAGCAGTCACTCGGGGATTTTTCTCCACATTACGCTTCAGGTAGCGCACAGCAGTCGCGGTCAGGATCTTCTTTCTGCCACGACCAGGTAACGTTTCCACTGTGCCCTTTAACTTGAACTTGCGAATGATACTTCCGATAGTGTCTCTTGGAATATTTAACAACTTCGCAATCTTTTTATATCCATTGCCATTCTTGTGAAGAGCAATAACCTCTTCTCTTGTCTTCTGGGACCATTCTCTTGCCTTCACCATGCTTGAAAACACACCAGTAGATGTCTAGAAGGAGCTGAGTATCACAGTCCTTTTAAATCTGCCTAATTGGTGCTTATCATGCTTGATTGCTGCTCGTTGACATCCACAGATGTTTTCAATACCTGATGGAAAACACTGGAATGAACCTCTGTTCTTAGGAGTGGTAGTCGTAAAGGGGTTGAATAATTGTGTCAATGAAGAAATCACAAAAAGGCCATTTAATACTTTATGACAAAAAAATTGATGCTATCTTAGTTGCATTTAGTTCTTTAACAAGTCCTTGTAAGATTTCATTATGAACACAATTACAAATGTGCACTGAATTCCATAAAACCCTTCGCAGCATTGGGGGTTGAATAAATTTGATCACAACTGTATATGATATGGTGCAATGGTCCTCTCTTTTAGAAGAAAGTTTCACTTTCTGACTTTTACTTTGAAAGCATTATTGGGTAACTTGCCACAATATATCTCAAAATTGCTTTCTTTACACACTAGTACATACAGTTTACGGTCAACAAATAAGTTATTATTAATTGTACCCTTGTGTTTGTGTATAAGAACAGCACCGGCGCCCGTATTGCTAGCATCCACTTCCAGCTTAAAAGGTCGTGAGTGATCCGGAGTCACAAGAACAGGTGTGCTGCATAACAGGGTTTTTACCAAATTGAAAGCTCGCTGACATTCCAGCGACCACACAAATACAGCAGTTTTACCAAGCATGTTAGTAAGAGGCACTACGATCGAGGAGAAGTTTCGACAAAAACAACGATAAAAGCCGGCCATACCCAAAAATCGCCGTAGCTGTCGTATATCCTGAAGAACAGGGAAATCGACAATAGCCTGAACCTTGGCATCTAGGGGACGGACTTTGCCATTTCCGACCAGTTTCCCCAGATAGATCACCTCACTGCGACCGAACTCACATTTCTCCAGATTTAAAACCAAAGAAGCGTCTCGTAGCGTCTCGTAAAACTCCACGGTTTTATGTGTTAGGACAAACTCATCAGCGGAAGTGGCCGCCACTGCCACACTACAGGCTTTCTGTTCATTTAAGTAAATCACCATATTCTCAGGAAGACAATTCTTGAACTCCTCGATCAGGATTAACTCCTTTAACTGCTCAAACGTTGTGACGTTACTGGCGGTACACCATTTCTCGAATAATAAAGTCTTCTCCCTCGCAAAGTCAGTGTATGTCTGGTTGGGGTTCTTTACTAAGCCTCTAAAATTCTGTCGGTATGCCTCAGGCACCAACTCATAGGCCCTCAGCACAGCTGCTTTTACCATGTCGTAATCCATGCTTTGTGTTAGTGACAGAGAGGAACATGCCTCCTGAGCCTTCCCAGTCAGTTTACACTGAAGCATAAGAGACCACAGTTCCTTGGGCCACTGAAGTGTTGTTGCAATCCGCTCAAAGATGGAAAAATAAGCATCAACCTCCTGCTCCCTAAATGCAGGAACCAAACGGATCTGTCGACTAACATCAAAAGACGCAGGGGCGGAGACAGAACGAGGTAAGGGTACCGGTATATCTCTTTGCGCTCTCGGGGGGCACGTATGAGGCTCTGGGGTACTTCCCGGAATAGGACTGCCTGCAGCCGACGGAGCAGTCTTACGTGGTAATGGAACAGGTCGCCCAGCATCCATAGCCAGCCGTTTCCATGCAATTTCCTTATCCGCCTCAATCTGCAAAGCACGAACACGTAATAACTCAGCCTCGCGCTCCTGTCGCTTTATCTCCAACTCTAGTTCTTTTAACTTTATCGCAAGCATAGGATCAGTCACAGAAACACCCAACACAGAATCTACATGTACACTACCTACCCGTTCACCGGCGTCATCCGCTACGGACTCACCCGGCAGCGGAAGCAAACCAGCTGGTACACTTGGAACGCCACCGCGATCAGGCAAAATGCCGTCGCGCACAAGACTATGCTCCAAAGCCTGCTTAATGTCCCTCTTTGAAGCATCCCGCGGTACGGTCACATTAAAAAACTCAGCAATGAGAAGGAGATCCGCCTTCCGGCACTTATCAAATTGCTCCAGGGTAGGAAACAATGAAAACTCCGTCAAGTCAAAATGCGCCATAACAACTAGCACACTAAACACACCACCCCACCGCCACAAGAAAGAACACCAACCAGACAAACCAAACAAAAGAAAACCGGGGAAAAACACCAAAACGGAGGACGAGCCCCCAAACTACAAAACAAACAGCGGCCTACCCTACCTGGTGCTAAGCAACATCCATGAATCATAACTAACAACAAAACAATGAATAAAATGAAACACCATAAACAACATACAACTACGCAAAACAAAGACACAGTCCACCACACACGGAAAATGGGGCAGTCTAACAACTCTTAACACCGGTTAGCTGATGTATATCACAATCATCCCAAACAGGGAGAACAAACGAGGAGAGCCTGCCACTCTCTCCTGCCGTCCGTACTTCCAGGAAGCCTTTTGTAGCTGTGGACTCGTCAGGCACCGCCCAGAACCATGTGACACCATAATCACGGGTGCACCTGCAAGAGATTACAACACCACACAGTAACAACTCATCACGCTCCCTTGGGAGAACAGCACAATCATACAGCAACAACTCATCACGCTCCCGTAAGAGAACAGTACTATGTGTACAGTAATAACTCATCACATTAGGACCTAACACCTCAATAAGGACTGATTTGGGCAAGACATCCTTCTCACACTATGCGGCATATGCCTGGAATGAACTCCAGAACACATTGCATTTAGAGACACTTCCTCCTGTCATTATTTTTAAAAACCTCTTAAAATCAACTCTTACAGAGCATTGCCATTGCTTTTAAATATGATGCCCATGAGTCTATTTCTTTAAAATGTATTGTCAGTTGTGTTTATGAGAATTGTCTTGTTTTAGTTGTTTTCTTTTTCCTTAGTGTATGTTGCATGTTTTAGTTTCATTCATATTTTATTTCTTTATTTGATTTTGTAGTTTGATTTTTGTCTTCAGTCCTCTTGCAGTTCTGTCCTGTGTCTTTGTATTTTTTATTTTAAATGTTTAACTTGCTGCCTGCCACTCTTGGCCAGGACTCCCTGGAAGAAGAGCCATTGTGGCTCAATGGGACTTTTTCCTGGTTAAACAAGGGTTAAAAAAATAAACAGTGGTGGACGAAGTACACCAATTATGTACTTGAGTAAAAGTACAGTTACCTTGCATTGAATATTACTCAAGTAAAAGTAAAAGTATTCACCTCAATTTTTTACTTGAGTAGAAGTACAAAAGTATCTGCCTTCAAAAATACTTAAGTATTAAAAGTAAAAGTAAAAACCTTTTTTTTCTTAGCGTCACATCAAAACCCCTAGGCCTACTCGATCAAAAGGTGAACAGGAAACAGTGCCTTACATTTTCCTAGCAAACACAAAATACACAAAACTAGCCTATATTATCCTCACGACATTCATCTCCAAACTTTATCCATATTAATAATTCACACTAGAAAGGTAGACAAGTGGACAAACAGTTTTATATAAAAACATAATTCACCACCAAACAGAACAATAATTTCGAACCGGCCACTTCAGTCCAGCGTGGGGGACTTTTTCTGAGGTTCTACGTTGTCCACCACATGGCGGGACAGGGAAGCTAGAAGCTCTAGCACCTAGAACTAGAACTGTGTGCAGCCCTACCAACTGAACTCATAATATTAAACTGGGCCGAATAATTAATATAATAATAATCAGAGTTGCCAACTCTCACGCAATGAGCGTGAGACACACGCATTGACTGTCTTTACCAGAGACCGTTTTCACTCGCACTACACTTCACATACATCCGATTTCTCACACCGAAAAAAAATCTAGTTTATTTACCTCTGATCTACATCTATGATTCAATGAGTTACTAGTTCGCTGTGGCGCCAACCACTGGCGATCGATCGCGACATAATACTTAATTTGTGCCCAACAATTTACACTCGCCGCCACCCCCCCCCGCCAACATTTTACACACATGCCGCCGCCCCGCCCCTCAACCCTGATAATAATAATTTTAATAATAATTTTAATAATTTTGCTTCGCTCATATTTACTTGCCTTCGCCTCCCTCATAGGAATAAATTGCGAAGTTCGCTTCGCTTGGCCAAATTCGCGTGAATGTGTCCCCGGCTTTAACGTTTGATGTGGGAGTCTCCTGTGTTAAACTGGCGCTTAGCATCTCCACAGATTGCAATTCGGGTACTAGCACACTGCTTTGGATAAAAGCATCTGTTAAATGTAGTGTACTTCAATGTGATATAATTAACAGGGGTATATAAACCTACTAATCTAATGGTGAACTTACTTCGACGTGTTTTTTCAAGTTTGACAGCGAGTTCATAAATGATGACAGCGATGTGTTCTTCGGAATGCAGAGGAGGAAAAGGAATAATTCTTCTTTTCGAGGAATACAAACACTTCGGCTAAATAAGGCCAGGGGTGTTGGGGGAAGACATCTGTTGCAGCCATGTCAGATACTCCATTTAGCGTACAAATCTTAATCTCTTACTGAGCGCTGATTGGTTATAGTCTGTGACACGGTAGACTTTTACCTTTCGGTATTTTATTAAACGTTGATTTAAAAATGAAAAAGGAACGAGATGTTTCTGTAAATGTAACGAAGTGAAAAGTACAAATTTTTGCTTTGAAATGTAGTGAAGTAAAAGTATAAAGTCTTACCAAATAAAAGTACTTGAGTAAAGTACAGATACATGGAAATGTTACTTAAGTACAGTAACGAAATACATTTACTTAGTTACTGTCCACCACTGAAAATAAATAAATAAAAATAAAAAACAGGAACAAAATGGGTGACAACCCTAGGAACAGACACGGGCACAGGGACAGAAACAACGACACCAGAGACAGAAATGGGCACGGGCACATGAACAATGACAGCATCACGCACAGAGACAGGGAACAGAACAAAATCAGGCACAGAACAGGGCAAAAATGGGGACATAGGCACAGACGGGGAACCAACTCTAGAGTGAGCAAAAACAACATCAACATCGGGCCCACAGGTGGGCGGAACAGTCACTGCGGGCCCCGTGAGGGCACAAGAAACAGAAGTAGGCCCCAGGCGGGCCCCAGGAACAACAGGCGGCAGTGACCCCTTCCGGGTCGCGGGAATAGCAGTCCCACCAGGATTTCGCGGGCCTTTTTTGTGATTGTTGCGGGCTAAAATGTTTGATGTTGCGGGTGTTTTAAAAAAAAAATTGCGATGGAAGTTGCGGTGTTTTTGCTTTTTTGTGAGTACATTACAATAGCAGAACTCTCAAGCTCAATGCGTGAGACTTGAGAGCCCTGACAATAGGGAGTAAATGTTGTATGGTTTCCTCTATTTAGTAGTCCAGTTTAATTATCTATTTACCTATTTATTCAGGGTTGCCAACTTTTCAAGATCGCTTGGAGTGAGATTTGAACCTGGACGGGGTGGCGAACATTAATTGTTGACGGGGGGGGGGGGGGGGTTAGAGAACGTAAGTTGTTACCGGGCGGCCTGTAAAATGGATACAAATTAAGTATTATATCGAGATCGATCGCCAGTGGTTGGCGCCAGAGCGAACTAGTAACTCATAGATATGAATCAGAGATAAATAAACTTTATCTCTGACTTTAAACTTTATCTCAGTTTAAACTTATAAACTTTATCTCAGACCCTCGCCGCTTGCGTGCGCTGCAGCGACTTCGCGGGCTACCGTTGCATTGTGGGGAATGTAGTGTTTGTGCGTGCAAAACACCATCGGGCGGCTGTGGCCTGCGGGCCGGTTCTAATAGTAATTAAATATCATCCAGGGGGCCATCGATAATCAATTCGCGGGTCGGATCTGGACAGTTTATCCCCGCTTTCATGTAGTGTACCAGGATACTGCTTTTCCCGATCTTTTTGCCGTTATTTTCGTCGCTCATGCTGCTTTCAGTCTGCTCCTCTTGAACGTATATACGGAAGTAAGGCGGGAGTTTGTCAACGTCACATCAAGACGACATCAGTGATTGGTCAAATTTGCAGGAAAGTTGCGGTTATTGGCTGAAGTTGTAACACTGCCCTGAATTCGCGGGTTTTGCTTGAAGTTGCGTTGAAGTTGCAAATCGCAACATCGTGACTTTCTGGAGGGTCTGGAATAGGCGGCAGTGACCCCATCCATGCAGGCCTCTCCTGGGCCTCCGGCTGCGGGTGCGGGCCTCTCCTGGGCCTCCGGCTGCGGGTCTGGAGGCGCCTCCTGCTGCGTGTCTGGGGAACTCAGGATTGCCCCTGCGCCACCCCTCATCCTCCCCTCATCTTCAATGGGGTTGGACTGTGGAGACGTGAGGACCTGACACACAGGCTCCCAGCGCCCCCCCCCAAAAAAAGTCTTGGGATGGTCTGTCATACTGGTGGTGAAGACTTCTCCAGGAGGGGTTGTGTTAGCGCTGTCCAACTCAGACACGCTGTAAGGCCGGGGGACAACACCGGAAAAACATGCCTGTAAAAGCGAGAAAAAACCCTCCACCGTCCAGGCTTCCTTAGTCCTGTGGGTAAGGACAATGTTCGCCCATTTCAGCGCCTTTTCCACTAGTCTCGTCCTCATAAACAGAACGAGGACCATGTCTGGCGGCTGAGGGCACATTAAAAACTGGAAATAGGCCTTGCACTGCAACACAAAGCCATCAGCTAAATCCTCCTTACCATCGAATATGTCCGGGCAGTGAGTCAGTGAGGGCAGCGCAATAGGCCTACCCGTAGTGTCCAGGGCAAGACATGACTGTAAGCAGTCCAAATGTGCCAGGTAGTCCTCCACGTCCTTGGGAGGGGGTAGGCTAGGCACCGGCCTAACTCCAGCATCTGCTGCATCCATTGCGACGGTGGGTTATTCTGTAACGAACGGGCTGAGCAGGTAGGATGCAGATGCAGAGTTTTGGAGATTTTATATAAATGATTAACACAAAAGATAACAACTCATACAAAGACCAAAGAGAACAGGAAAGCTTAACACAAAAAGACACAGAGAGCATGGACTACATGAACAAAAACCATTAACGACTAGCACATAAAACTGGCAATTTACGACTGACAACATACAATAACCCACAACAACAGAGACCAAACCCAGGACTTAAATACACTGACTAAACAAGGGACCCAACAAGACACACCTGAAAACAATAACAAGGGGCGGAGAACAAGGCAGGGGTGTGAAAACAGAGACAACTAGGAATTTCAAAATAAAAGACACTCAAAAACAGGAACAAAACAAAAGACAAGACTGACAGGGGGGAGGCAGGACCACATGACAGGTAGACTCAGACAATGTACCAGAGGTGGGGACTCGAGTCACATGACTTGGACTCGATTCAGACTCGAGTCATTAATATTAAGACTTTTGACTTGACTTGAAAAAATATTCAGAGACTTAGACTTGACTTGGACTTTTACACCAATAACTTGGGACTTGAATTGGACTTGAACCTGTTTACTTGCAAAGACTTGATTTTTTTTACACCAAATCTAAATTTTAAAACGCATATTAATATTTATAAAGTGCGCCCCATTAATTTCATTTCCGTCCTTCTGACGCAGACCAGTCCTCTGCTTTTCCATACTCTGTACGTGTGTGTGCATGAGCTGCAGCACAACCAATCAAATGGGGGGTTGGCGAACGTAAATTTTTACCGGGCGGGGTGTAAAATGGACACAAATTAAGTATTATATCGCGATCGATCGATCGCCAGGGGTTGGTGCCAGAGCGAACTAGTAACTCATTGAATCATAGATGTGGATCAGAGGTAAATAAACTAGATTTTTTTCCGTCGTGAGAAATCGGACGTGTGGCGTGAGAGCGTGTGAAGACGGTCAAATGCGTGTGTCTCACGCTCAATGCGTGAGAGTTGGCAACCCTGGGTTCTGTATCTGAACTCGGGGAAGAGAGCCTCTCTCTGTCACCATCATAATATCCAGTTCTATCTCAGCATGGATTGTGTATTTGAAGACATCTACGTCGAGAAAAAAATATATTGACAAAAGTGGAGCGAGTTTTCAGCTATGGGGACATCATTCATCGTGCACAAATGACATACAGACTTTTGGCCAGGAAATGCAATGCAGAATAGTTTACTGAAATGTCTAAAGTTGCAGATTCCTGTTAATTGTTCAGTTCTTATATTTGTTTGTCTTGTGTCACTCACACATGTTCTCCAAGAAACCAGATAAGAGAAGAGAGGGAAAATGCTGTTATGGTTCTTTGTATTGTACTGTGAAAATATCAGCACTTTTTATTTGAACATGGAGTTCTACTTATGACTTTTTCACAGAATATTTATTTCTGGAAAATTGTAGTTTAAAGTATGAATATTTTTGCAGCTAAGTTTAACAAATTGAACTGTGCAATAAAGAGGTGTAATTTAAATTTTTTTTAATACTTCGTGTTTTCAGTTGCACATGTTTTATCAAGATTTGAGGAGAATACAGATTTTAAAAAGAACGCATGTCTATTATTTACATTTAAAATATACCTGCAACATTGGTAAAAAAAAAAAAAAAAAGACTCGAAAGGACTTGAAATTCCAAGTTTCAGACTTGGGACTTGACTTGAGTGTCTTTGCTTGAGACTTGACTCGGGACTTGAGGTATAAAGACTTGGACTTACTTGAGACTTGCAAAACACTGACTTGGTCCCACCTCTGCAATGTACAACTACATAAACTAATACAGGGTCACTTAAACTAACAAAACACATAATCAAATACATAATCAACAACAGCATGTCATAACACTTACACATAACGCGTATTATTAACGGAGCCGCGGGGGCTCATGGGAAGTAGCGCCGTCCCCCAGTGGACCGACGCTACACAATTTTCCAGACTTTAAGCAGAAAAGCTTTACATTTTCTCAAAAATCAACAGTGTGCCTTATGTGTGCACTGAATTTAAAAATCTGTCCCTGACACAGATACGTAATGTGTACAGTACGTACGCTGGCAGCGATAAACTAATCAGAGAACATTACGTAATTGAGCAAAGAACCGGAGCCAGGAGAAGCGTCTCTACAGTCACCATTCAACTGAAGGCAGCAATGATAACACAAGACTTGAATATCGAAAACTTTTAAGTGCACCTTATGGTTCAGAAAATACGATATTCCTTATATGTATAAATTTTTGACCCAAATTTACAAAGACAATTTCTAAAATGGCAGTATATTGTCCTATATTTCAACATGCTTTACCATACACTGGCCATATTTTTAGCATTTTCTTTCTGTAGAAATCAAGGTGCAATTTTGCTGATTGATGAATGGTTTTCACTGTAAATTGAAATGTAGGCTACTCATCAGCAAAATCTGTAATTTAGACTGAATATATTTTTTATTTTTAGGGTAAATCCTTGTTTACTGCATTACGGAATTTTCCAATATATTTTACCTAAAATATTGAAATTAGTGTTAAAAATGTGTGCTTTCTACATATTATGACTGTAAAAATTAATTTTATATACTGTTTATTTTAAACTATTAAGTAAACTATTGCATCTGTTACAGTGATACACTGTTTTCTACTTTATGATCTTTTACTGTTGCTATTTTAGAGTTTATCCCAGCTAACAAAAAAACATCCCGAGGACGTCCCATGAACCAACACTGCGAACGTCCTCTGGACGTTTTTTTGTAGGGTCGCCAAAATGTTACAGGGGATGTTCAGGAGACATTACAAAGGACGTTTGTAGGACCACCTGGAAACATCCAGAGAACAATGATCAGACGTTTAAGGAACGTCCTTTAAACGTCTCTTATGTGTTAAATTGTTTAGGTCTACTTCTTATGTTACTTCTAAAACAACTTAGATTTTATAGATTTAGTAAATCGAGGTATTGTATATGGAATAAAGATGAACACACAAGAAGTGATGGGCTGTAAACAAGTTATTATTTTTAATTTGAAATGCGAAAAAAGATCTTGTATCGTGTCTGATGTGCGCATTTTGAGCGCTGTTTCAAGCCTCCTTTTCACGTGTTTCTTGGGGTGAAGACTAAAATAGACAAAGATACACGTTTGTTAACATTTAATTTTGTGACCTCTGGTTATAATAAAGTGTTCAATAAACAAAGTAATTTGAACGTTTTGCCTGAAGAACATCAGCTACTCAAATCTATCAAATGCTAACCTAGCTAGGTAGCTATAGTTGGCATTAACTTGCTAATGTAGCTAGCTACTTATAGCGAATGCTATCGTTGGCTGTTGTTATCTGTGACTGAGACCATCAACATCAGTTAACCTTACTATTGAAGTCTTAATGCGGTTGATACTACTTAATACTATTGAAGTCTTAATCCTCCCCAGGACGTTCGCTGTTTACTGGGATTACCGTAAATTCAACAAACATTTTTTACAGTGTACATACAAATCCAGAAAATGAATCCAGAATCCACGCACACTTCTTTTGTACATCCCAATCAACGCCCCCCTATAAATATGCAAATTAATTTAAATTTGCCCTGCACCGGAGAAATTTCCTCTCTGAGCTATCACAAACCATGTCTAAATGGGGAAAGAAGAGGAATTTCACCGAATGTGAAACAGTGGGGAACCATCAGGGCCCTCTAAGCCCTCTCAGAGGGCCGTAAATATTCTTAAAACATAAATATATATAATATAATTTATCCAATTTTATTTGATCTATTTACAGTTTGACAATCGACATCTAAAAAATTACAGAAATATAAGCAAATAAATTATTAAACCGTTTCTAATCAATCTGTGTTGGAAGGTGAGGGGAAGGGTGTGAGCCTGTGTCTCCCCCTATCAGGACTGTGATGCCCGCTGTTAGTTTACAGAGGGCCTGGCAGGTATAATTCAGCGCAATACCAGTTTCAAATGACAGTAAAATTGACCAATCATATCTTCCGTCTTAATGGGCGTGCTTAACTGTATGATAATTTCCGCCCACTGTGGCGACGCTAGCTGTCGTTAGCATACCACCGCTAGCTAGTTTCAATTCATTCCTTTGATGCCCTCGTGCGCGTTGTTTATATATTCCGCTCCTGAGGAACACGGAGCTGTGAACCTTATTTTGTTGGAACCTTATTTTGCTTAAGAAGTTATGTAGTACATATGTTATTGTTTATTGCGTTTTTAAAGCTGTACTGTCATCTCAATTTTTTTTATTGCAGTTAATTAGGAAAGGAAACTAATTTTTTTCGAGGCACAAGAGGCAGAGAATTTTGTCTCAAGCGTACGCACACGGTGAGCAACTAACATGCCCGTTTGCTCAGCTAGTTGCTCACTGTGTGTGGGGGGCTTTACAGATTGTTCATCAGTGAACGTTCATCACGCCATCAGCGTCATTTAAACCACTGCGAGCGAGTGGCATCACATTTGTAGGATTTGTGGAAATGAAGATGGTTTATATTTTTTGTTTGTTAATTTATGTTGGGTGAACGATTTGGAGCTAACCGACAGCTCCAAACTACGAGTTCAGGATGCTGTTTAACGATAATATAGAATTTAGATTAGTGGTAGACGATGAGTGGCAGGAGCCGCTAGACATGTTAAAGTTGGCACTCCATGTCTCAAAGGTTGCCAACCCCTGATCTAGACTAACAATCGAAACCAATACAAAGTTAAATATACTACAAATTGCACAAATACTAAATGTGATGCCACTCGCTCGCAGAGGTTTAAATTACGCTGATGGCGTGGAGGAACATTCACTGATAACCATACATCTATAATAATAAACCCTTTAAAGGATGAGGACTGTGGTGTAAAATTCATGGATGAGGTGAGGCAGGTACTGGGTAGTGGTGGTGGTGTTCTGGATACCTGGGATGAGACTTCAAATGCAGTAAGGGATGTGGCTAGGAAGGTACTTGGTGTGACCTCAGAACAGAGGAAGATAGACAAGGAGTCGTGGTGGTGGAAATGCACCCCCGCCGTGAAATGCATCCCCTTCTTGTGAACACGCACAGTACGGTCTGCTTTCGAAAACGGATACAATCTGCTTCGATATCGCTAAAATAATTATAATAATTAATAATTAAAAATAATTGGTCTCAACTATGTAACTTGTTGGGGGCTTTAAACTTCTATCAACCACTTTAGCCCAGCGCGTTCGTTTGATGGGAAAGAGATGGCAGGAACCACATACCAAAATTATAGCAATAGCAAAAAAGCCTTTATTAAAACAGAGATATCTCTGGGGATCTCACATTCTAACATCAGAGAGACCCAACAAGTGTTTGTACATGCCGTCTTTATATACGATTTCTCCACGCCCCAAACTCACAGATCTGCTTCTATGCCTTACATGGTATTGTTATTCGAACAAACAAGACTTCTCTCCAAACCTAACATCTCTTATGCATATGGTTCCTGTCTCTGGACTGTCTGTTTGACCCGAGGTCACCATACATCAGGATGTCATACATTCATGTTTCACCCATGTCAGCATTATTAGTTCACCACTTCTGCTTGAGCAATCACCTTCTCATTTAAACTCCTTACGCATCGTGATTTCCTAGGGCCCCTCTGTCGGGTTCACAGCTCGGACACATTTAAAACAATAGTTACATTTAATTCCTATATTATGTTTAAAGGGTAAGCAAAATATATTGTTGCTAATGCCAGTGGTGGACGAAGTACACCAATTATGTACTTGAGTAAAAGTACAGTTACCTTGCATTGAATATTACTCAAGTAAAAGTAAAAGTATTCACCTCAATTTTTTACTTGAGTAGAAGTACAAAAGTATCTGCCTTCAAAAATACTTAAGTATTAAAAGTAAAAGTAAAAACCTTTTTTTTCTTAGCGTCACATCAAAACCCCTAGGCCTACTCGATCAAAAGGTGAACAGGAAACAGTGCCTTACATTTTCCTAGCAAACACAAAATACACAAAACTAGCCTATATTATCCTCACGACATTCATCTCCAAACTTTATCCATATTAATAATTCACACTAGAAAGGTAGACAAGTGGACAAACAGTTTTATATAAAAACATAATTCACCACCAAACAGAACAATAATTTCGAACCGGCCACTTCAGTCCAGCGTGGGGGACTTTTTCTGAGGTTCTACGTTGTCCACCACATGGCGGGACAGGGAAGCTAGAAGCTCTAGCACCTAGAACTAGAACTGTGTGCAGCCCTACCAACTGAACTCATAATATTAAACTGGGCCGAATAATTAATATAATAATAATCAGAGTTGCCAACTCTCACGCAATGAGCGTGAGACACACGCATTGACTGTCTTTACCAGAGACCGTTTTCACTCGCACTACACTTCACATACATCCGATTTCTCACACCGAAAAAAAATCTAGTTTATTTACCTCTGATCTACATCTATGATTCAATGAGTTACTAGTTCGCTGTGGCGCCAACCACTGGCGATCGATCGCGACATAATACTTAATTTGTGCCCAACAATTTACACTCGCCGCCACCCCCCCCGCCAACATTTTACACACATGCCGCCGCCCCGCCCCTCAACCCTGATAATAATAATTTTAATAATAATTTTAATAATTTTGCTTCGCTCATATTTACTTGCCTTCGCCTCCCTCATAGGAATAAATTGCGAAGTTCGCTTCGCTTGGCCAAATTCGCGTGAATGTGTCCCCGGCTTTAACGTTTGATGTGGGAGTCTCCTGTGTTAAACTGGCGCTTAGCATCTCCACAGATTGCAATTCGGGTACTAGCACACTGCTTTGGATAAAAGCATCTGTTAAATGTAGTGTACTTCAATGTGATATAATTAACAGGGGTATATAAACCTACTAATCTAATGGTGAACTTACTTCGACGTGTTTTTTCAAGTTTGACAGCGAGTTCATAAATGATGACAGCGATGTGTTCTTCGGAATGCAGAGGAGGAAAAGGAATAATTCTTCTTTTCGAGGAATACAAACACTTCGGCTAAATAAGGCCAGGGGTGTTGGGGGAAGACATCTGTTGCAGCCATGTCAGATACTCCATTTAGCGTACAAATCTTAATCTCTTACTGAGCGCTGATTGGTTATAGTCTGTGACACGGTAGACTTTTACCTTTCGGTATTTTATTAAACGTTGATTTAAAAATGAAAAAGGAACGAGATGTTTCTGTAAATGTAACGAAGTGAAAAGTACAAATTTTTGCTTTGAAATGTAGTGAAGTAAAAGTATAAAGTCTTACCAAATAAAAGTACTTGAGTAAAGTACAGATACATGGAAATGTTACTTAAGTACAGTAACGAAATACATTTACTTAGTTACTGTCCACCACTGGCTAATGCTAGTGCTAAGCAAAAAACCCAAAATCACAACAAACCCTCTCTTGATCTCTGATAAAACAGAGATCACAAAATATATTCCAATGTTACCCTCTCATCTGACTCCCCATGATACAACAGTGACATCATAGCTGCTTGTCCCTGAGGATCCCTCTGTTCAATCAACGTGCTGATAAAGCATCACACTAAGTTTCTTATGCATGGAATACAACAACAATTTTACAGTTACTATTAAGACAATAAAGGCCTTGACCCACCATGGACCCACATACACAGGGGGCAGTCCCCTGAAGGTCCTGGTGAGACAAAAATTTTATGGCTTCACATTCAAATCAAAATCAAATCAAATATATTTGTATAGCGCTTTTCACAACACATGTTGTCACACAGCGCTTTACAGGATTTACAAGGTTAACAATCATATGGGTCCAAATCCCTAGTGAGCAAGCCAAAGGCGACAGTGGCAAGGAAAAACTCCCCATGATGGTGGGGAATAGGAAGAAACCTTGGGAGGTCCAAGACTCAAAAGGGAACCCATCCTCCATTGGGCGGCCCGTTAACATTCTGTTACATAATAATCATCACATTAGTGCCAACTTTAATAATAATGCAGAAACGAACAAAAAACAAATTCAAATAAACAATGTTAAACTACGTCTTTGACGTGCCCCAGCTCTAGTGTTATTTTGACTCGTTGTTTGAGAGCTCCGTATCTCTGCGTGCTCAAGGGATGGTTCTGATGGTCGGCACTGGCTGAAGTGATACCACATTTCTCCTTTGCCCTTCAATTGGATGGCGTGTGATGTCTTCTCAATGACTGGTAGATCTGCTCATGGCGTTGATTCTGACTCCTCCTTACACCTGGACAGAATAAGCTTCACAGACAGCTTTTTAGTGCATTTTACCATTATTTGTACAACCTTGTGGTTTTCCTGTCGGATGTCGCAAGTGCGTTAGGGGACCCCGAAAACTTCTCACTGTCATGAGCTCATACAGAGTGAATACTGTAACAAAATTCACTGAAGATCTTCTGGCCAACAATACAAACACATACATTTGTGCACATATCTTTTCCTTTATCCTTTGTTACCATTTATCCTTTTCAATTTACCCTGAGATTGAGAATGATAAACCAACCCATATTTGTGTCTCAAACCCAAATTTTGTTCCACAAATTTTAGCTCCTTGCTGAAGTGAAGTGCATCCCATTATCTGAGTTAATTTAGTATACACTGGTGCAGTATCCAGTAATTTTATCAACATTTTGCAGACCAACTTAGAGTCCTCTGGCCTGGTGGGAAATGCTTCTACCCAACATAAGAATTTATCCACAGTCACTAACAAATACCTTAGTCCCCGTACTGGTATTAACATGTCAGTGTAGTCAGTCTGGATCTCCTCTCCTGGCTCCTATTGCCCAGGAAACTTGCCTAGACCTGGTCTTAAAACACAAGTTACTGTATGTGCATTACAGATATTCACATTTTCAGTCCAGTCTGCTATTAAGTCAGTTAAGTATGGGTGTGACCAGTAACACATTTTCCTTCATTTTTGCTACCCCGTGTGCTTCAAAGAACACTGATTTAATCAATTGACTTGGTAAAATCGGTCTCACATTAGGTCCTTTCCAAACCTCCTTACCCCATTTATTGAACCACAACATTTTTCCTGTAGTTTACATAGCTCTGAATCCTGTGGCAGAGGAGGCCACTGTCCTCTGTCCTGCAAACCATCTGATGGGCTCCTGTAACATATCCTGCCTCTTTTTAGCATCCACGTCTGCAGCTGCATTAACTCTGTATTAAATTGCCCCCTTTTGATAACTTGAACATTTAATGACAGCAACTCTTACCAATAGTAACAACAACTTTTACATCTTCTTAACATTTAATGAATTTACCTCCTGAAGTGGTGTAACCTACTCTCTTTGTACTGAGTTCTACATGAACCACTCCTACCACGTACACAAGTTTTTTGCCTTACACCCACCTTAGTGCTGCAATAACAGCCAAAAACTCAGCCCTCTGTGCTGATTGTACTACCCAGTTTTACCTGAATGTGCTACCCAGAACTCGCCTGCGTCTCCACATGTTCTCTACCCCCGGGATTAAGTCCATTTAGCTGCATATGCCACCTCAGTTACACACTCATGTGCCGGACCCTGTAACATACCATACCATATTAATTCCTTCAAGTGAAAACATTAAGTTTTAAAACACAAAACCTTCTGTAGTGTGAACATTTGTAATTTTACAAAAAGCCATGACGCTGTGACTGGTTAGAATATATAATGAATGTCTTGTGACTATGTGTGCTGTTTTATTTAATTAAACAAGTTTTGCTATGTAACAGGTTGCTGAAATAAATCAGCACCTTCCTGCCCCCCCCCTTTTTCTGAAACACGAGAGGGTGTTTCAGAAACATCTAGGGTAATCTGCCTGTGTCTCCAACACAGCTGGTGGCTGTGAGATAAGGCCAACGTCATCAGGTCCCTCTGACCACACAGAAGCTGTTATCTGATCTAAAATTAAGTTATGTTAAATTAAGTTAAGTTAGTTAAAATTTAAGTTATGTTAAATTAAAATTAAGTTAAGTTAGTTATTAAGTTAAGCAGAGGTTATCAGGTGCAGTCTCTGATATGAGGAACTTGTGGTTAATGGCCTGCTGGTCACATTGCACAGTCATTGGAACAGCTTTATGCAGACTTTGGTCACAAATCAGCATCAGGTAAAACACACTTGATTGCTCAATGAGTTGCTCCTTTGTTTCAACCAGAAATGTCAACCTTTGAGTACGGGCAGTGAGGGGCAGCATGGGGTCTGCCGCAGCTTTGGTTTGGTGCTGGTACATATGGACTTCTGGACCTTCCTTGTCCAATGGCGTTCTGAGGACACTCCCTCGACCAGTAACACTCCTGCCCACAAAGAAACATCCACCCGACATGCCACGACCACAGTTGCCAGCACAACCCTGACCACCGTTGCCCCTTGCCCGACCCCTCCCTCTTAAACTTGAGTTAAATCTCATTGGTGGGTAATCCCACCCCTGTTGCAGATAGGGATCATATTGAGGAGTCTGGGGCGGGCCCCTATACGCGTACACTGCCTCCGTACACCTTTTCTAAACCAGTTAAGGTGTGAGCATTGGGACACCCAGATGTATACCAGTTTTGGACACCCAGATGTATGCTGCTTGGCTCAGATAACTTGTGGGAGTTGACTTTTCCAACCATGTGACTTTAGAAATGGCGGATGCTGCACGTACTGGCCATTTTACAGAGGGCCTCACCTAATGCTCCATTATGTCTATTGAGGGGTACTTCATGTAACAGGTGGGTTGTGCCTGCTGCATACTAAAAAAAACTTAACTTAAACAGTAACTTCACCTTAACACTAAGAATATGAAGGACCACTGTGACTATGCAAGGAGGAGAAATTTATATGTAAGGGAATGTTAACATAACACAAGACACAGGGAAAACACCATAGGAACTAAAGCAACTAGCGATACAGAAACAAAACATAACCTTAGTAACAAAACCAGACTGCTAAAAACATGTGTAGCAAGGGAACATGTCAGTAACCTAAACCGGAGAGAAAACTGCTAGACAGGCAGATGCAAACACTAATAATGCATGAACATCCATCATACTTTCAGTAATAACCAGACATCAAAACAAACTAAGGATAAGGAGGCTAGATGAACCAGTAAAAATCCAATACCGGCAAAGCTTTTAAATATTTACCTAAAGAAACTTTTGACCCAACTGACCAGAGTAACAAAGGGCAAAAAAAAAAAAAAAAAAAACACAAGATCACAAACACAATAACCCACGATCAGAACATATAAAACTAAATCCCAGACAATAATGAGATATAAACTAGCTGAGATGGCAAACTAAGGCAGAAATATACAATGAATGTATGACAGTGCATCAACATGCTACCACACCTCTAAAGTCTCCCAAGGCCAAGATCTTTCCTGCTGTCAGCGTATCCAGTTTAACTAGCCAAATGCCTCCTCCCTCACTGAGAGGGGGAAGTTGGTCAGTCAGGGCAGTGACGTCAGTCAATGGCCGAGGCTGATATTCACCAAGGCCAGTGGGCCTGTGCACAAATGGCATGTTTAAAACTCCCTGTAATTTTGACTCTCTTTTCCTAGATCTAGTGCCCTGGTACGGGCCTACAGACTCATCCAACTCACAACACTCTGGGGCTAAATGCTGGAGTGAAAGAAGCTGCTCTGTGACATTACGTCATTCTTCTCTGGCTTCTATAAGTTCCTCTACTAGGGAGACACTTCCTGACTTCAAACCATCGTCCCCACCATTTCTCTCTCTGACATGTTATCTCCACTCTCATCATTTTCCCCCACGTGCACGCTCTCAACATCTAACTCCACCCAAGTTCCTTTTAATTTGCAGTTAACCCTTACCGCACGACCTGACTTACTTTTATTGTCTATTTCCCTTTTTCTTGGTCCCTTAACTGCCTTCTTGGTCTTTCCTAGTTTAATTCCTTTAGCGGGGTTAGCACATTTTTTTTTTTGTTTTTTTTTTTTTTTACCTCTGCTCGCCTGCCTGTCTTCTGTGTGCAGCGTGTTCTAATGTTGTTCACCACTTCCTCTCTGTCAGTCTCTTCAGAGTGCTCAGACTCACTTGAGCTAGCTTCCTGTGAACTGTCGCAGTTCTCCCCCCGTCCTCTTTTGCTCTCATCTTGTCGAATGACTGAATTTGCATGGGGTTTTTTACACTCTTTATTGGGGGTTTTAACTATTTGGAACATGGGTTTTTTACACTCTTTATTGGGGGTTTTAACTATTTGGACTGTTCTTGTTTCTACATTAACCACTGAATAGATTCCTTTTACTTCTCCCTGAGTTTTGGTGGCACTCTCCTGTGAGGAAGCTGTGGGCATTACCGAGCCTTGATCATAAGGTGGCACATTGTTCTGACTGTCTGCTATCTTCCTGGCCTGTTCCCCGATAGCCCAAGCCAACAAACTTATATTTTGCATCGCAATGCTAGTTCTCTTTCACAATTGATTATTTTATGGTTTAACTGTGATCGCTTCAGTCTTCCTACATTCTCATGTTGCTCTTTCAGTTATTCTAATTTGCAGAGAGACTGTGATGATTTATGGTCAATGATGTCACCTAAAGACACACGGTCGTCACCTGCCTTTCTTGGTCACCCATACTTTTAATGTCTCATAACATTAGTTGTATGAATTACTGTGACGCTGTGGTGCGGGAGGAAGGAGGAGACACGACCAGCGTCTTACGGTGCACACAGAACATTTATTGTCACTCACGCAACGCAAAGCCCAGCACGGACGGTGCAAGCTCGCAAATGCGGAGGCTTGCACAGACATGAACTTTAGACAAAGACGAGCACACGACACTGCGCGAACGCACATTAAATAGGTGATTTACACAGACCCACGTGACCTCGAGACAAGGCACAGGTGTAACTAACGAACACGCTCACAGACAACCCACACCCACGGAAGTACAAACATGGACATAACGACACGCAGACAACGTAACGGCACGCCCACAGGGAAGGGTCCGGAGCTGTTCCGTAACAGAACCCCCCACCAGGGGCTCGCTACTCCCGGAGCGTCCCGCGCAGCTGGAAAGCCCCGAACCAACACCGACGGGCAGGTCCGGAGCCGCCGGGATCACGAGCCTCCGAGAGCAGTCACCCCCGACGACGGGAACCGCCGCGAACAGCCCTAGCACACCCTCCCTGGGAAGACAGGGGAGAAAACATTAAACACGGGCACAAGCACAAACACGCACACAGGAACATGAAACACAAGAGGCACGAACGGGAAAAGGAGATTAGGGAGACACACGGGGATAGACAAACATATAGGGACAGGCAGTCATGACACTGGTTGAACCGCCTGCCCAAGTGCTAGTGGCGGCGCTATCCCTCCAGGGAATGCAGGAGGAACGGGCGCAGCGGACGGAACCGGCGGCGGAGTTCCCCCAGTCCTCGGCGCCGCGCCTCCGGAGCGTGTTGCACCCCTCGGTGCGCTCTTGGTCTTTGCGCCCGGGGCTTTCTCCCAAGGAGCGGCGACCCTCTCCTTGGGCTTCGCAGGGACCGGGACTCGGCGCCGTGCGCCGGCGGGCTTCCACGGCTTCTCCCTGGGCACACCGAAGCCCCACCTTGGCCCACTGACCGCGCCGTGTCCCTTTGGCGGTACCGGGATCACCGACGCGTCAGCCCTCGACGTCTCCATCGGCTCCCCCTCCTCCTCTGAGACACTCCGGTCCAGGGACATGGGCTCCTCCGAAGCGGGGTAGCACGACCAGCTCATGCTGCTCCTCACCGACGGGGAACGTGAGCCCTCACCGTCTGGCGGACACCCCTTCTCCTTCAGCACAGTGTCCGCCGAGCTCATCGAGGTGCTGTCCTCTCCCTCGCTCCTGCTGTTGAACCCGGAAAGGGTCGAGCGAACGGATGGAGGTGGGCTGGCGCTCCCTCCCTCCCCGTAGTACACCGTCGTCTCGGAGTACAGGGACGGAGGGGGACTGACGTTCTCCCCCTCTCCGTAGTACACCGTAGACTCGGAGTGTACGGACGGGGGAGGGCTGACGTCATCCTCTGCCTTCTCGGGGCGCTCGTCGGCGTCGGAGCAGCCCGGTGGAGTGGGGCTGGTCTCTTGCTCCTCGTCCGACGTCTGGGGAGCCGCTGACGTGAGGGAAGGGCAGCTGGCTTCGCCCTCACTCTCCTCGTCGGAAAACACGGAGGGGGAGGGACTCTCTTCCTCTCCGGAGTCCTCACTCCCGAACTCTTCTTCAGGAGGGGTGAGGGCAAGGGCGCCTACGCTCACCACCAGAGGCTCACTGGTCTCCTCCTCCTCGGAGAAGACCAGGAGCGACGCACTGTTTTCCTCCTCTTTACTGCTACCCACAGCCATGGGTGGCAGTTCCAGGGACGCGTGGGGGTGTCTCTCCTCCCACATGCGTACCGCGGATCGGCGGAAATGTTCCGCCGCCTCTGCGTCCTCCGTCTCGCGAGCGGCGCAGAGCAGGTAGGAGCAGACGGGGTCATGCTTCATCTCCTGCTCGGTGACGGAGACCTCGCGGCGCCGGACTGGGGAAGAGCCGTGGTGACGCCGGCTCTTTCTTTTCCCCTTCGGTGCCCGGGTGGCGTATCCTGGCATACGTCCTTTGTACGTGGCTCGTCTTTATGTGACGCTGTGGTGCAGGAGGAAGGAGGAGACACGACCAGCGTCTTACGGTGCACACAGAACATTTATTGTCACTCACGCAACGCAAAGCCCAGCACGGACGGTGCAAGCTCGCAAATGCGGAGGCTTGCACAGGCATGAACTTTAGACAAAGACGAGCACACGACACTGCGCGAACGCACATTAAATAGGTGATTTACACAGACCCACGTGACCTCGAGACAAGGCACAGGTGTAACTAACGAACAACAGACAACCCACACCCACGGAAGTACAAACATGGACATAACGACACGCAGACAACGTAACGGCACGCCCACAGGGAAGGGTCCAGAGCTGTTCCGTAACAATTACTTTACAAGTCACAGTCATTTGTTCCTATAAAGTTCAGGCCCGTAGCCAGGGGGGATCGAAGGGTTCGTTCGACCCCCCCATCTAATCTCACTAGTGATTTTGAAAAGTTGGCAACCTTGCTTAAAATTAATAATATGTTTAAATTAGTGGTGGCGTTAACAGTGTTCGTTAATTTGATACTCTTATCGGGCGATATAAAAATTATCGCCGTTAATCTATTCTTAAAGTTGGGTTGGGAACTGGGTCAAAATGGGTAAGCAAACTATGATGACTTTCAACTTGATAGTTTAGCTCGGCTGTATTCCTAATCAAATTGCACAGTAGGGGCGAGAACGAGTTTTCAAACCTGTGAATTACTAATCGTACGTGTGTTTATATGGATACAGCCACGAAGTCGTCAGGTTTGCTTCATGGAAAATTCATTTTTAGGAACGTAAAGTGTTACCGGAGCGGAGCTCGGAGTGGTCGTTTTCTGCATGGTCCTAGCGCTAGATGCTTCGCTATGTAAATATTTCTTTTTTAACCGTTAAAACTGCAGAGGACCAAAACCGGCTTTTGAAAAAGTCCCCCCCAAATTAAATGTACTAAGGGTTGGCTTACATTTCAAATATCATGTTTAGCTGAATAAACATGTTATCAACCCCTTTTAATGTACAGTATGTAGGCTTACAAATTCATGTTTAACTGAATAAACCATTGAACACGAGTAGCCTACATTTTATTGAGCATGTTTTTTTTTCTTGAAGTATCAAAGTAAAACAGCTCTCTCAAGCAGTCATTGATGCATTTTGGAAACAGGAGATGAGCCCCTAGTCTAATGCACCCTCTGTGTTAAGAAACCCTATCTCAAAAACTGACTTTTAGTCATTACTTGGGTAGCACGCATATGAGCCATTTTAATATAGATGAATCTAGATTAATTTCAAGATTTCAGTGAGATTAATCTAGATTAAAAAAATTAATCTATGCCCACCCCTAGTTTAAAATAAAAGGTTTGAAGTGCGCTCTTGTATTTAGGGGGCATTGGAGTAGAGAGCCAAATGAAGTCCACTTTTGGGGGAAAAGATCCCCCCCCCATCACAATGCTGGCTACGGGCCTGAAGTTCTCCACTCACATAAACCAACACCGTAAACCAACCATTTTACATCAAACTTTTGCATACATTTCGCATTTCCTCACCAGCCATTGTTGATGAAAAACTGGTACTCACCGGAAGTTGTCTCCAACCTTACTTACTAGACTGAGGGTTCTGTTGACACCGTAAGGTTTACCACCCTCAATCAATACAGGTTCTTGGTCAGAAACTGGGCGATTTTGGGGGTACCTCAGGTCCCCGGGACGCTCCTGACCCAGCCGACTCGGGAACGCCGCTCGGTCTTACCGTTGCCTCGTCAGGCAAACAGGAGGGTTTGCCACACCCCAGGAAACAAAAAATCACTTATCAGTACATATATATACTTTATGCGATTTGCCTTATTTTATTCCTTATTCTTTTTTCCTTTTAAACCATATATTTTACCTTTATTTCCTTGTTACCTTTTAAACCATATATTTTACCTTTTTGTAATGTTCACTGAACGGATCTAATAAGACACAGACAATGTGCTTTGGTCGCTGTCTGGCGTGCGTGTGCCGCCAACTCTTTATTGTAGTTAGAACTGTCGCACTCTGGCGCATCTTGATTACATTATTAACCGGTGTATTCCTGGCTATACCCAGAATACTACATCTCCTTCCTTTTAAAGAACATGACCGTTGTAAATAATCATATCCATAAAGTGTCACAGCAACAATTACTCTGAACACTCAAACTTGGTTCAGTTAGTTCAAACAGTTCAAATGTACTAAGCAGTATGACAATAACTGTCACTGAAATGTAATACAGTATGTCAGCATTAACTTCAATTTTAAAAATTACTGAGTCCTAGCATAACTAAATATAACAATTGTAACATTGACTCTGGTATTTTCTAATTATAACATCAGAACAAACAATTTCACCATCAAAGTCATATTTTCAAACACTTCCAACAGTTTCTTCACAAGTCTAGCCTAGCTCTTGGTTTCACTATGCGACCTGATTTAGTGGTGGTGGTTGCGTCTCAGCGTCTGACCTTCTTCTGTGAGGATGTTGTATGATCTCTGGGTGCCTGCTGGATCCACAACTGTTGCAGGTTCCCATTTACCATTTGGCAGTTGGACACGGACTGCAGCTCCTGCAGGCAGGGCAGGTTTTGCTTTTGCAGTCTTGTCGTAGCAGAGTTTCTGCCTTGTCTGACAGACCTCTCTCCGGCTGCGAACCATGCTGCGGCAGACGATCTCCGGTTGAAGTTGTTTCTCAGTGGATGGAAGGATTGAACGCAGACGCCTGCTCTTCAGCAGCTGCGCTGGCGATTTCAGTCCATCAACCGGGGTGTTCCTATATTCCAATAGACTCAGGTAGGGGTCTGACTGTTGCGCATGTGCTTTATCCATGAGGGCTTTGGCTGTCTGGACAGTCCTCTCGGCCAAACCATTACTCTGTGGGTATAGTGGGATGTGAGATCATTGGCTCTTTTTGGGCGGAATTGCGTCGCTCTTGGCAGATGCTGCAGGATCCTACCAGCGTCTCTATCTCCTTACCCATGCCGGGCCAGAACAGTACATCTCTCGCTCGCTGCTTACACTTCTCAATCCCCAAGTGTCCTGTGTGAATGCGTGATGATTTTCTCTCCTTTTAGCAGGATGCCATTTGTCTCTATATCTCGTCCCTGTAGTTCCAGTATGCTGCAATATCAGGTGGGCATTTCTTGCGTGACTCAGGCCACCCTGAGGCGATGACCCGTCTCAACATTGAGAGTTGCTGTTCTTGCACTGTGGCAGCCTTGATTTCTGACAATTTGTTGTCACTTATTGGTGCTTTGCTGCCCACAGAGTGTATTTGTAAGTCCATACCTTCACTCAGCGAGTTTTCGTTGCATTCGATGGGTTTCCTGGAGAGTGTGTCTGCAACTGGTATCTGTTTTCCAGGCTTGTGTGTGATGACAATGTTGTACCGTTGCAGCTGCAGTATCATGCGCTGGAGTCTTGGGGGAGCCGCTGCTAGAGGCTTCCGCATGATTGACTCCAGTGGCTTGTGGTCCGATTCGACAACCACCTGACGACCATACAGGTATTGATGAAACCGCTTGCATCCGAAAAGCACTGCATAAAGCTCCTTTTCTATCTGGGCGTAGTTTCCTTCAGTTTCATTTAGTGCTTTAGATGCGTATCCGACTGGTTTCTCTTCTTGTAGCAACATGGCTCCTAAGCCGCATTTGGATGCGTCAACCTGCAGCTTTACATCTTTTGTGGGGTGGAAGTATGTATGAGTACAGGGCCAGGTTCCTGTGTCAGGAGGTCTTTCACCTGTTGGAAAGCTATGTCGTGGTTTGAGTCCCACACAAACTCACTGCTATCCTTTAACAGCTGCCTGAGGGGAGCTGTGGTCTCTGATAGTATGGGAGCGAATCTGGAGAGGTAAGTGACCATGCCCAGTATGGTTTCCAGCTCCGTTTTGCTGCGTGGGGGAGCCATTTCTCTGATGGCCTTGACCTTGCTGGGGTCAGGCCGGATGCCTTCTCGTGTCAGTCTGTGACCGAAATAGCTCACCTCAGTAACACATATGACGCTTTTGTCCTCGTTCAGCTTTATTCCTCTCTCTCTCGTTCTTTCCAACATGGCATGTAAGTTTGCGTTGTGTTCCTCCTTGGTGCGGCCATATACCAGGATGTTGTCTACGATGGCTGCGACACCCGGAAGCCCTTCGTAGGCTTCATCAACCCTCCATTGGAATTCGTCCTGTGCTGATATGATCCCGAAGGGAAGTCGTTTGAACCTGTATCTGCCAAAGAGAGTGTTGAAGGTGGTGAGCATGGATGATTCATGGCTTAGTTTGATTGTCCAGTAGCCTGATCGGGCATCCAGCACACTGAAGTACTGTGCTCCAGCTAGTCTCGGTGTGATGTCGTCGAGAGTGGGGAGCGGGTAGTATGGTCTTTGGATGGCTTTGTTCAGGGGGCGGGGATCAAGGCATACCCTGAATTTTCCTGTCTTTGGCTTTTCCACTGCCACTAAGGCGTTTACCCATTCAGTTGGTTCTGTCACCTTTGTGATAATGTCCATTTTTTCCATTTTATCCAGTTCATCTTTGAGCCTGCCACGGAGAGCGTATGGGATGCGGCGAGGCGGACACACTACAGGTGTGACTGTAGGCTTGAGGTGGAGGACGCACTCACCAGGAAACAGCCCGATGCCCTTGAACACGTCTGCAAACTCTTCTGTGTTGCTTGCATGTGTTTCTGCCTGTGCCTGGATGATGTGTACGAGCTTGACTATGTTTAAATCTAAACATGCTTTCATTCCCAAGACTGCAGGGGCATTTTCGACATCCACAATGTCAAAGTCCAACATGATTGTTTTGTCTTTGTGTCTGCATGTTAGTCTGCAGGCTCCCTTGACTTTAAGCCTCTGTCCCCCGTATCCTGATATGTAACCGTCTGGTGAGCCTAACCTCACATCTCCAAACATTCTATGGAATGTGTCTGCTGGTATAACATTAGCCTGAGCGCCTGTGTCAACTTTAAACTTTAATTTGCGCCTTGCTTTGACTATTTCTATCTCTGCAAATGCCTGTTCCCTGGCTGTGTTTGCATGTCGCTTTGTTATACTATCAATAAACAGCTCAGGTGGTGACTCTTCTGTGCAGTCTGACACGGTGTGCACTTTCTTTGACTTGAATGTTGACTGTTTTTGTTGTGTACATGCCCTACAGACTTTAGCAAAATGATTAAATTTCTTACATTTGTTGCATTGTCGTCCTTTTGCTGGACAGTCCTCTGTGGGACTGTGTGCTCGGCCGCACGCGCCGCACTCCTTGCTTCTCACCGCACGGTCACCGTCAGCTTTGCCGGCTACTTTGCGTCCATGGCGCACATGTGCTGCTTTATCTGTCCATCTGTTGACTGCATGCACGGATTGGCTAGCCTGGTTAGCAGCAGGGACGACCATCGTCTTTAGCTGCTGTTGCGACAACTCATGTGAGCGTGCAATGTCAATAGCATTTTCAAGCGTGAGGCCTGGGCCGTAGCAGAGTAACTTTTCACGTATTCTTGGCGAGTTTATGCCGAAAACAATTCGGTCTCAGACCATCTCATCGCCGTTGGGGTAACCACAATCTTTGACCAGTAGCCTTAGCTCAGTCACAAACTGGTCAAAACACTCACTATTCCCTTGCATCTTTTCATGAAATTTATATCGTGCAAAAATGGGGTTTGCTTTTGGTGTTACATACGCTTCAAACCTGTCATAGTATGTAGTTAGCAGTTTCCTTTCATCCGCTGCAAGAGTCCATGTGTTGAACACGTCGCGATCCTTCTCGCCGACCCACAATAGCAAGTAGCTACATTTTTCCTCCTCTTCTCTGGAGGCTAGCGGACCCGAAAACATAAGCTCCACATGTTGGCAAAACTTTCTCCATGCGTCAGGCAGGTTCGACGAGTCCCAGTCCATCCGTGGCGTGGGGACACCTGTGCTGTCCATCTTCCGTCGGCAGGTTGATGTGCACTTAACTCTGACACCATGTAATGTTCACTGAACGGATCTAATAAGACACAGACAATGTGCTTCGGTCGCTGTCTGGCGTGCGTGTGCCGCCAACTCTTTATTGTAGTTAGAACTGTCACACTCTGGCGCATCTTGATTACATCATCATGTATTCCTGGCTATACCCAGAATACTACACTTTTAAACCAAACCAAAAAAGATAATAAAAAAAATGCTATTTAATTTAGCATCCACCAAACACCATTAGTTCATCACAATTTGGTATTATACAAATTAGGGCTGTATTCAAGGATTTTCATAGTCGAATCTGATTCGACAGATTTTCCCTTTGGTCGACTAATAGTCGACTAACATTAAACGGGATCCCGTTCTCATTCAGGACTTTTTTCCACTTCAAAGGAAAAACCTAAAA
Source organism: Brachyhypopomus gauderio (assembly GCF_052324685.1). Lineage (NCBI taxonomy): Eukaryota > Metazoa > Chordata > Actinopteri > Gymnotiformes > Hypopomidae > Brachyhypopomus > Brachyhypopomus gauderio. The sequence continues at coordinate 33,950,778 of NC_135211.1, read as the reverse complement.
CACTCAGATAAATGAATAAACATAGTAGGTTGGCTTTATTCATTTTGTATTTATTTTGCTTGTTTATTTTTAATGAAACGTTAAAGAATATTAACCATCAAAAAAGTCACCGTCAGTGCGCAGTGCGCATATCGAATTTTGTCAGACAAGCACTGTGCAAATATTTTAAATAAAATATGCCTGCCTGAAAATATAAAAACTATTTGCCACACAACAGCAAAAAAAATGATAAATTAAAGTAAGGTTCAAGTAACTGTGCTTAAAAAGCAAACAACAACAAAAAAAGGTTATCGGTCTACTTGCACGCAGCGCGTGCAGCCTCCGACTTGCTTTCCAAAATTAGATACGCCTACGATTTGTCAAAAAAGGAGAAAGAAAAAACTTTCATAACATGATAAGAACGTGTTCTACTGCACCTGTGATCCTCTGATTTTTTTAAGTTGTGTGCCAGAAAAACCAACTTGTTGGACGGATAAAACGCGCTCCGCGATTTGTTTGCAATGAAACCCGCCTTAGAAAATATCCTCTCTGATGGTGTGGAGGTGGAGGGGATGCTGTGAAATCTCCTAGCAGCTCTAGACAGTTTTCGGTATCTCGCCTCATTTTTCTGCCACCATTCCAGTGGACCTCCGCTGCATTTCGTGAAGTCTTTGATATAAGCCTTCATCTCACTGTTTTCATCCTCTGCCTGGTCCTCCTCATCCTCATCACTGGCCAGCAGCATAGCCATCACTGTGTCCTTATGTTTGGGCACAGTAGGCCCAGCAATCACAACCATGTCACTTTCCTCCAATGATGACCCGTCAGTGAGACTCTCGGCTATTTCTGCTACCGCTGAATACGCCTCATCTCTTTGTACATCAGAGAGAAAGGAGAGCTTCTTAAAGCGCGGGTCTAGTACAGCAGCACTGATATAGACGCTCCTTTCCAAGCCTGGATCTTTCAGCTCCCATCGCCTGTCCATCTCATCCGACAGTATAGTTTTGATGGTTTTTGTGATTTTGCTGTCATCACGCACCACCAAATGCCGTTTTTTAATGTTCATGAGCATGGGGACAGTAGCAGACAAGGATGCGTTGATGTCTTGTAACAAAAGCTCAGTCAGAGTGATCATTGGTTTAAGAACAGCAACTATGTCCTCTGCTGTGCGCCACTGTGATGTGGAGAGCTCCAGGTTACCATCTGACCGTTTGCTCACACTTGTATCCATTAGCACGGCTGAAACAGGCCCCCTTTGCTCAATCAGGCGATCAAGCATCAAATAAACAGAGTTCCATCTAGTTACAACACCCTGCACTAATTTATGCTGAGGGACATTTTGTTCTTTCTGTTTATCTTGTAGTGCTGTTGTGGCCTTTGCGCTTTTTTTGAAATGCAAAACAACACGCCTTGCAGCAGCAACAGTGCGGCAAATAGGGTCCTGTTTTAGCGCTCTATTAATGCACAGTTGTAGTGTGTGCCCCACGCAGCGCACTCCTTTCATATTTCCCCACGCGGGCTGCTGGGTCAGCTGATTGGTGCACGCAACCATGTTTGCCGCATTGTCATGGACCACAGACACTATTTTAGTACTTTGTATGTCCCACTCAGAAATAATCTCCGTCAGTTCTCTTGCAATGTGATCGGCTGTGTGACTGTCATCCATTTTTTTTGTTTCTAAAACGAAACTCTCCAGTCGCCAGTCTTCAGTGACGAAATGTGATGTGACTGTGAGATAGGCCTCCATCTGGATCGAGGTCCAGATATCGGTTGTGAAGCTGACTGCTTCACACTTCTGTAGTACCTCGTATACTTCTGATCTTGTTGATAAATATTGTGTGTGCAGGACATCCATCACTGTTGCTCTTGTAGGGACGGTGTAGCCTGGCTCAAGTGTGCGCAAAAGTTCTTTAAATCCCTCGCCCTCAACAATGCGCACTGGTCTCATATCAAGCTCAACAAATACCGCAATTTTTTCAGTAATTTCTGTTTTTCTTTTCTGTGAAAGTTGTGGTCTCAAAGCAATTTTTGTTTGCGTTAATCTCGGGGCCGCTGGTGTTGCAGACGTGCTGGCTGAGCTGCCAACATGAATCTGCGGGTGTAACTGACAGAAAAAAGACAGATAAATGTTCAGATGTGTTTTATTCGCTGCTGTAATGTTTTGAGATGATGTAATTGAAGTGCGCATGCGTAGAAGAGCAGAGAGACTTTGGCGCGGGACATGCGAGTTTAACGTCACTCTTCTTTGGTTGTATAGCTGAAGGTGTTTGGAACGCAACCGAATAAACCACCACCGACTCCTTATGTGATGTCTGTCTTTTTATGCGAGTACGAACTCCACATTGGCGACGAGGATCAAAAAAAAAGAAACGGAAAAGTGAAAGTGTACGCGCACGACATTAGAGCTCCGTGCCGACGAATGTGTGAGGCTACTTACTGCTAACTGCGCTAAGCTACCGCAAAATACAGGAGTCACGGTGAACCATGTCGCTTCAAACTACGCCTGCTCTCCCGGTTTTTGACACAGAAACCGACCCTAGTTCAGTAGGACCACGCTGGACGAAATGGATACAGAGGTTTGAGAATTACACAGCCGCTGTTAATATCGCAGGAGATGGACGTTTGAAAGCACTATTACTGCATATGGCTGGTGAACGTGTATATGACATATATGACACGCTAGCAGCAAGCACGGACAAATATGCAGACGTGAAAACAAAGCTTGAAACGTACTTTTCACCGAAGAAAAACGTTCTGTATGAAGTGTACACCTTCAGAAAGGCAGTGCAAGAGTCCGGGGAAAGTTTAGACACATATTGCACACGGCTCCGTATGCTTGCTAAACATTGTGGATTCACGGATGTGGACCTAGAGATTAAAGGACAGTTAATTCAAAGTTGCACATCATCCAGGCTTCGCAGACGAGCGCTGAGAGAGCCCGACATGAGCTTAGACGATCTTCTCAGTTATGGGAGATCAATGGAACTGTCTGAGCAGCAAGCAACTGGCATGGAACAAGGAGCAGTCGCATCAGTGAATGCAATACAACAGAGAAGACAACTAAACAAAAGGTTCCAAGTCACAAACGATAACAAATCAAACAACCAGTGCAGAAATTGTGGAGGAAAGTTTCCACATGAAGGGGATTGCCCTGCACGAGGAAAGGACTGCAAAGCTTGTGGTAAGCTCAATCACTTCGCCAGGCAATGTAGGTCGAAACAAAAGAAACATGCAAAAAGCTACGATGCAAAGCCCAAAGTGTACAATAAACAGCACAAGAAAGTGTTTACAATCACTAGTTCAGCGCACGACGATAAGAATTGTTCGTCTAGCAGTAGTGATGATTATGTATTTGTGACAACTACAACAGCCAATAGACAAACACCAACGTCAAGTATTAAGCTTGGGGGTGTAGATATTGCTGTGATACTAGATTCAGGTGCCACAGTAAATGTCATCAGTGAGTCTGTTCTGGAAATGATGTCACCACAGCCACAGTTAGCTCCAGCTGACACAGAAATTTTTCCTTATGGATGTACCACCCCATTACCGTTAGCTGGTATGTTCATGTGCAAGGCAGAAGCAAACAATAAAAACACTGAGTGCAAGTTCTATGTGAAAAAAGGCAAAGGCTGTTCCCTGCTTGGTTATAACACAGCAACGCAGTTAGGTCTCATCAAAGTTGTAAACAGTGTGTTTACACCACGTCCCACAGTGGCAGATCAACTTCTAGACAGCCACCCTGAACTCTTTCACGGCATAGGCAAATTAAAAGACTTTCAAGTTAAGCTCCACATAGACACCAGTGTTCATCCAAATTGTCAGCCACATCGCCGTGTTCCGTTTCATATCCGCCAAAAAGTAGAGAACGAGCTGCAGAAGCTAGAGGAAAATGACATAATCGAAACAGTTAATGGCCCTACACCATGGGTCTCCCCAATTGTAACTCCACCTAAACCTAAAAACCCAGACGAGGTCAGAATCTGTGTTGACATGAGACAAGCTAATACTGCCATCCAACGTGAGCGTCATCTCACTCCCACTATGGACGATGTTATCCACGAGCTAAACGGAGCAACAGTCTTCTCCAAGCTCGACTTAAGGGCTGGATATCACCAACTAGAGCTTCACCCTGACAGCAGATACATCACAACCTTCTGCACCCATAAAGGCCTGAGGAGATACAAACGTCTGAACTTTGGAATATAATCTGCAGCAGAGGTATTTCAAAATGCTATCTGCCAAGCTCTGCAAGGGATTGAGGGTGTAAAGAATCTCAGTGACGATATCATAGTGTATGGAAAAACACAACCAGAACACGACAAGAGCCTTACTGCAGTGTTCCACAGACTCAAAGACAAATGCCTTACTCTTAATAGAGATAAGTGTGAGTTTAACAAATCCACACTAGAATTCTTTGGATTCATTTTTCAAGCTGGTGGCATATCTGCAGACCCGAAAAAGGTAGCTGCTATCAAGGAAGCAAGCGCCCCAGACAACCCCACCGAGGTAAGGAGCCTACTTGGTATGGCAACCTACTGCTCACGGTTTATCAAGGATTTTGCATCCATCTCTGCACCCCTGCGAGAACTGACTAAAAAGGGCACATCATGGCATTGGGGTACAGAGCAAGCACAAGCACTGCAAACACTAAAGGACAGTTTGACCAGCAAAACTGTAATGTCATACTTTGATCCAGACAAACGGACAGAACTTGTAGTGGACGCAAGCCCTGTTGGCCTAGGTGCCATTCTTTATCAAATTGGAAGAGATGAGGTGAGACACACTATAGCATATGCCAGCCGCGCTCTTAGTGATGTAGAGAGGCGCTACTCACAGACAGAACGAGAAGCCCTAGCTATAGTGTGGAGCTGCGAACATTTTCATCTTTACCTGTACGGACACTCATTCGCTCTAGTTACGGACCACAAAGCACTAGAAGTGATATGGAACAACCCTCGTTCAAAACCACCCGCAAGGATTGAACGCTGGGGTTTAAGACTTCAGCCGTACGACCTCAGAGTGGTATATAGAAAAGGAGCAGAGAACCCAGCCGACTACATGTCCAGACACCCAATCCAAGTACAGACTGGGAAACACACAAGAGCAACAAAAGTGGCTGAAGAGTATGTCAATTTTCTGGTGCAACATAACACACCTAAAGCAATGACACTAGATGAAATCAAAAAGGAAACCATCAAAGACCGAGTCCTGCAAAAGGTGAGCGCACATGTAAGACACAACACATGGAACATGATCGACAGTGACTCACAGGATGCCACAACGCTACAAAAGTACAAACAAATTTGTAACGAACTGACCATAACGCACACAAGTGACATTTTGCTTCGTGGTACCAGAATCGTCATTCCGTCAGCACTGGAGGACAGAGTGCTACAGTTAGCACATGAAGGACATCAGGGTATTGTGAAGACAAAGACGTTGCTCAGGTCAAAAGTATGGTTTCCCAACATCGACCAGAAAGCAGAGCTCATGGTCAAGAACTGCTTAGCATGCCAAGCCAACACTCCAGTGACACAGATGGAACCCCTACGAATGTCAGAATTACCTGAGTCCCATTGGCACACAGTAAGTGCTGATTTCTATGGCCCACTTCCAACTAGCGAATATTTACTAGTTATTATGGATGATTACACACGTTATCCAGTAGTCGAGGCTGTCAGATCAACTTCAGCTAATACTGTAATACCTGTCCTAGACAAGATATTTTCAATGTTCGGGATCCCCAGAGTACTCAAGACAGACAATGGACCTCCATTTAACAGTGATCAGTTTTCCAAATTTTTAACATACATGGGCTGTCAACACAAGAAAATAACACCTTTATGGCCACAAGCAAATGCAACAGCAGAAAGATTCATGCGCACTCTGGGAAAAGCAATCCGAGTATCGAACAGCCAAGGTCTTCCATGGAAGCAGACACTCAACACATTCCTTCGTGATTACCGCTCTACTCCTCACAGCACTACAGAAGCATCTCCAGCAGAGCTTAAATTCCAACGCAAGATCCACATAAAAATTCCAACCATCTCTCCTGCAGTGGTAAACAACCATGACCATGTGATCAGAGAGCGAGACCGGACAGCGAAAGCAAGAATGAAATTTAATGCAGACATTCGCCATCACGCCAAGCCCAGCACACTCAAACTTGGTGACACAGTACTGCACCGACAACCGAAGCACAGTAAGCTGACGACACCCTACAACAGTGATCCCCACACTGTAACTCACATCAATGGTTCTATGGTCACTGCTCAAAAGAATGGACATTCTATCACAAGAAACTCCTCCTTCTTCAAGAAGATCAACACTCAAGCCAGACACTCCTCATCTGATTCTGGAAGTGATGATGAAAACATCTCAATTCCAGCACCAAGGTATCCTCATAGGCAAGACAGAAAGCGTCCTGCGTACTTAACTGATTATGATGAATCGGGTTCAAAGGGATAAAAAGACTATATACGTGAAAGTAAAAAAATGTCTCAATAGTTTTGTTCATTGTTCAGTGATACCAATAGTAGTGTTGGTTCTATGACAAGTATAGCATGTTTTGTTATAAGAAGAAAAAAACAAAAGAAGAAAACAGCATGGTTTACACCCAGTATGAAAGATGATTTTTGTTGCTATTATGACAGATATTTTGTATAGTACAGAAATGCTGTAAAGTTCATTGGTTCAAATTAACCAAAGTTTATTATAGAAGAATTATATTTTTGTTAAAAGAAAAAAAAAGGAGTGATGTAATGTTTTGAGATGATGTAATTGAAGTGCGCATGCGTAGAAGAGCAGAGAGACTTTGGCGCGGGACATGCGAGTTTAACGTCACTCTTCTTTGGTTGTATAGCTGAAGGTGTTTGGAACGCAACCGAATAAACCACCACCGACTCCTTATGTATGTCTGTCTTTTTATGCGAGTACGAACTCCACAGCTGCCTGGCTGCATTGACAAACGAATGAACTGTTTTTTTCACCTTACCCATTTTAAGTGATATGCCATGTTGGTTGTTGATGTGTGCAATGAAAGGCATTGGTGGCATAATTTGCACTTTACTTTGTTTGATTCATTTCTATCAAAATACTCCCACACTTTCGACGTTTTCTTAGTAGCCATGATTATCTTGGAATACGCTAACTATCCTGTAGCGTGTTCAGCTCCGCTCATTTGGATTGTGCAACTGCAGGGTGTGATTTATTAATGTGTAGTAAGGAAGATGCCTATTTTTAATGTGCACACATCATTTTTAAATATTTGTTAACAGAAGTTAGGATGATTTTATTTGACAAAATGCTATATATAACGAAAACAGACATTTCATGTAACAACTAATGCTTAGCTGCATCCTAGATGCAGTTAGAATGGTACATTCGACTATGACGTTCATAGTCAACTAGGGGGTCTAGTCGACCATAGTCGAATCAGCGACTATTGCAGGTCACCCCTAATACAAATGTGCAGAATTTTTGTTGTAACAGGTATTCTGCTTTACCTTTAATTGAGCCAGCTCGGACGAACTAAGACGTGTTCCAAAAATCTATCTCTTCCCATCACGTCGGAAGGTCACCAATTGTTGGTAGGGGTGGGCGGATCGATATTTATATCGATAGTATCGATACAAAGGTGAGGATCGGTATCGGATCGATACCACGGTGAAAATATCGATTCTTTTGCTGCAGTTTAGAGGTCTGCGCGGGACTGCTTTTTTAATCCCGCTCCCGCTTGTTTTAATCCCGCTCCCGCCAAAAAATCGCTTGTTTTAATCCCGCACCCGCCCGCACCTGCTTGTTTTAGTCCCGCTCCCGCCCGCACCGGCCAAAAAATCACTTGTTTTAATCCCGCACCCGCCCGCCACATACACATTTCTGTCGCCCCCGCCCGCAATCCTAATATGAATTGAATTAATTAGATTTAGTACTTGAAATTTTTTAATGTATTTATTAAAACAGCAATATAGCGATGGATCGCGCTGTCCCATTTCTTACCACAGTCCAAAACACATGCCGTCAGGTGACATACACCAACACTTTCTGATATCAATCACAACAAGCCAATTTCCCTCTCCATTATTTACAATGGAAAATGACTTCCATACATCAGACTTTCCTGTAGTTGGCTTAATTGTGGTGTATTCGCCTGTTTTAATAGAATTTTCCACAGCTGAAACTGGTTGACCGTCTACATCAGGGTACATCAGCGTGCCACCATTGGCACGAGGCATAATCACTGGCACGCGACACGCTGGACCAGCATCAGTAAAAATATATATAATTTAATATATATTATTATATTAATGGATTATAATTTCAAGTAAAAAGTATCGCCCCCCCCCCCCCCCTCCCAACGGTTTGGAAGTATCGGTATCGGCGATACTGACCAGTATCGTATCGGTATCGTATCGATACCAAAATTCCGAGTATCGCCCACCCCTAATTGTTGGGGGCTTTAAACTTCTATCAACCACTATAGCCCAGCGCGTTCCTTTGATTAATAATAATAATAATAATAATACATTTTATTTAAAAGCGCCTTTCAAGTGACCCAAGGACACTGTACAATAGATAATAATAAAATAAAATTAAAAAGGTAAGTGCACATACAACTTAAAATTACCATAAAGACAGATACATAGTAGTTTAAAAAGCTGTCCTACATGTGTTGTTGATATGTGAGTCAAATGATAGTGTAGAATCAAAGATTACTCCGAGATTTCTCACTAGTGTTGAGGTAGAGACAACAAAACCAGGGATACAAACAGTAGTGTCACTAAGCTTCCTGACAGTAGCAGGAGAAGCAATTATGATGGCTTCAGATTTATTATTATTTAAGCTCAGGAAGTTCTCAGTCATCCAAGCCCTCACATCAGTTAAGCATTTCAGCAAGGCACCAGGTGGCAAGCTGTGGGATGATTTTGATCAAATATATATCTGGACATCATCAGCAAAACAGTGAAACTGCAGCCCATGATGTATAATGATGTCACCAAGAGGAAGGATATACAAAATAAAGAGCAGGGAACAGAGCCCTGGGAGACACCATGTGACAAGGAGCATGTGTCAGATCGAAAACTTCCCATTGAGACAAACTGCTGCCTACCAGAAAGATACGATTGAAACCAAGCTAATGCAGTACCAGTTACACCAACCGTGTTATTGAGCCGAGTTAGTAAAAGGCTATGAGACACCGTATCAAAGGCTGCAGTAAGGTCCAACAGTACAAGAAGACTCAGCAGTCCTTGGTCAGCTGACATCAGCAAGTCATTAACAACCCTAACAACAGCAGTTTCAGTGCTGTGATTCCTCCTAAAACCTGATTGGAAGACCTCAAACAGATCACATGATTGAATATGTTCTGTTAACTGAGCAGCCACTGTTCGCTCCAACAGTTTGGCAAGGAAAGGGAGATTAGAGATGGGCCTATAATTTGCGAGGTTCTCAGGATCTAAGCCAGGCTTCTTGAGAGCTGGAGTAATAGCTGCCAGCTTCAAAGAAGCTGGGACCATTCCTGAACTAAGTGAAGCATTGATAATATTGGTAAGGACAGATAAATGGAGAACAGGCTTTCACCTGCTGTGTAGGAAAAGGGTCTAATTGGCATGAAGTTGCCCTTGAGAATTTAATAATCTTTGAAACAAGCTGATGATTACTATCACGCTTTACATTTTTAGTTCAAAGATTTGATGCAGTGCTACTGATAAGTGGAGCTTTTCTAAATTGCAAAGATGTTACACAATAAATGATTGAGAATGACATGCAAATGAGTGCAGTAAAGAGTTAATATGCCAACGTTTTGTAAAATCATTTTAAAGTCACTACCTTTTGGTAATCACATCGCTGAAACCATCGTTTTTGTACATATGTACATATTGTACATCGTTTTTGTACATTATGCACAAACTACATTTTCTCGTGTAGTCATAGTATAAAGTTACATTGAGCTCTTTTCTGTAAATCAGCGATTTTCATCAACGTTAACTGAAAAGTAAGATATTTTTCTCTCGCTATGTTTAGCGATATCGAAGCGGATTGTATCCGTTTTCGAAAGCAGACCGTACTGTGCGCGTTCACGAGAAGGGGATGCATTTCACGCAGTGCCGTTTCAAGGTATTTGGGGGCCCCAAGCAAAGACACCAACTGGGGCCCCCCCAACCTAAGTATGGGATTACCCGGGACTAGGGTTGCCACCTAGGTCTGACAAAAAACAAGGACACTGTCATACTGACACAGGGTGGCGAGTGTAATCTGTTGACGGGGGGGTGGCGAACGTAAGTTGTTGAGCGGGGGGCGAACGTAAAATGTTACCGGAGGGGTTTAAAATGGACACAGCGAGAAAAAAAAAATCAGATTTAAAGTGTGCAGAAACAGTCTGAATCGTGGTTTTAACTAACCTATTTTTTTCCGGGACTGAATATTAAAAAAAAAGAAGAAAAAACGGGACAGCCCGGGAAAACCGGGACAGGCACGTGAAAACAGGGACAGTCCCGGGAAAACCGGGACAGGTGGCAACACTACCCGGGACGTATATATTGTTTTTAGCCTACCTGCTGCTAAATTACACCATTTGTACAGGTAGGCCTAATTTATCCAGTGTAAATCATCACTTACCACTGTCTTGTGTTTTTTTGTGTTCCTCTTCCTTCTTTTGTTTTCTCTTTTGGCTTCCTGATGGATAAATTCGCTTCATGGTTAAGTTTCATATTTGCCGGCGTCTAAAACTTGGCTGTCTGCCAGGACAGTGTCTGCCTGCCTTCAGCAGCTGGTGGGAGGGGCCCCCTTGAGGGGGATTCTGAAAACAGTGTCATTGCTCATGACTTTGAGAATGTAAAGGGGGGCTCACACAGTTTGTCGCTGCATTTAATTCTTAACCTGTTGTTGTCTGGGGGCCCCAGGCCAGCTTGGGGCCCCAAGCAATTACCTGGTTTGCCTGCCCCATCGCGACGGGCCTGATTTCACGGCGGGGGTGCTGAATTTGGCACAACACCTGTTGTCCAGAGGGGCACTCGCATGAATGCGTTATTTATTTATTTATTTTTAATGAACAATTCATAAATATGAAAACAAGCAAAGTCCACATAATCACAACTTCATTATTTAATAATATTAGTCAAATTAATAATAATAGCACACGATACCCATTACCCGCGCAGCCCCCTCCCCCCACCTCGTTACTGTTTCTCTGTGGGGAAAAAAACGCCAGAGTGAGTGACATCTCTCCGGAAAGATGCCAAAAGACAGAAGTTCTCTGGTGCCCAGGGGAGAAAAATGAGAAAAGAGGAGGAAGAAATCAAAGGTAATATAATATGGTGAATTACACTATACTGTATGTTGTACTGGAAGGGTGCTTCGTTTTAATATGAGAATGCATGTTGATGTGTTTCCATATCTTTGGTGGAGAATTTTTATAAGCAGATCTTACACACTGACTCATATAGGTTTGCTGGCTCTCCTTTTTAATGCTGCAAATCTGTAGCAGTGGTGTTTTTCTTTGAAACCAGTTCGCTTGACTCATAACTAGCACTCTTCTTCATTATGGCTTTTCCCCTCTGTACAACCGCCACTCCGTAACCAATCAGTGAGCTCCAACTTCTGACCCCGCCCACAGATCTTTTTAAAGAATGCACCAAATTTTCAAAGTACAGATTTGGCACGTTGCGTCACGTCACATGGTTAATATACTGCCACAATTTTACAATACTGTCATCATACTGCCCAATCATAGTAGGTGCTATTATAAGCTTAGCTCAGCAAGTTTTTAAAATAAATATACATATACTCCTCTGTTCCTTTCAGATGCACCTTTGAAATATTTAAATCCTGTTTCTACACATCCTGGTCCACCAGAAGACGCATTCTCAACCTTATCACCTTCCAGTGAAGCAGCATTACACCATCATATCCCTCCACCTCAGTACACCAATATTTATTTATTATTAATATTTACACCATCATATCCCTCCACCTCACTACACCAATATTTATTTATTATTAATATTTACACCATCATATCCCTCCACCTCACTTCACCAATATTTATTTATTATTAATATTTACACCATCATATCCCCTCCACCTCACTACACCAATATTTATTTATTATTAATATTTACACCATCATATCCCCTCCACCTCACTACACCAATATTTATTTATTATTAATATTTAGAAGTTGTTCTCTGCACTACTTTATCTAAAATAGTTTTAAAATATTTTTTGAGCAATATATTTATTGTTATACTGTAATATTTATAATTCATTTGGTTTTTATTTGTTTCTTTAATACTGATTTTACTGTTTTACTGTTTTGTTTTTGTTCTAAAATAAAAAAAATATTTATCAAAAACATAAAGCTTTGCGGTGTCTGTGTGAGTGTAAAAACCCAATGATTGATGATGCAGGGGGCGCCAACCAAAATCTCGCCTAGGGCACCACATTGGTCAGGGCTGGCTCTGAGCAGCCAAGTCATCATTACTGACCTGCGCGTTAGCCCCAACATGTTTTGTGTTGAGGTTGTAACGAAGGGTGGAAGTGCTCCTGTGATAAGTGAACTCCTTTGTACATAAAGTGCAAATAAGACTATTTTTATTTGTACTTCCATTTGGAAGTTTCTTATATTTAAATTTCCCATTAACCAGCGTGGCCTCTTCAGTCATCTCCATCATGATCTTATTGTGCGTCCATATAATCTGTATACCTGGAACTCGTGCACTGAGAAACATTCCACCATGCAAAAGTGTCTCTTGCGTTAAAATGCATTAATTTTTTTAGTTCGTTAATTTCCCTGTAATTAATTAATCGAAATAAACGCATTAAAATGGTGGGCGTTCGATAATGTGATACTCTTATCGGGCGATATAAAAAATATTGCCATTAATCTATTCTTAAAGTTGGGTTGCGAACTGGGTCAAAATAGGTAAGCAAACAATGATGACTTTCACCTTGATAGTTTAGCTCGGGTGTATTCCTAACCAATTGCACAGTAGGGGGCGAGAATGAGTTTTCAAACCTGTGAATTACAAAGACTACCACAACAAATTGCACATGTGCTTACATGGATGCAGCCACGAATCAGCCAGATTTTTAAGAAGCTTCCTAATGGAGACAATGACAAGACTAAAGTTGTTTGCACCTTATGCAACACAGAATTAGTTTATTGTAGGAGTTCTACCAGTCTGAAGTACCATTTAAACGCAAAGCACCCGTTTGCTAATACTGCTGACACTGGGTCAAGCACTGATGCAGCCCAGGGGAAGAGATGCCGCCAAACTACTCTGAGCGCAACCGAGGCAAGGTCAGCGCAGCTCTATCAGACAAGTTGACCAATCTCTTTGCTCAGTGGATTGCCACTAGTTGCCGGCCCATAAGCATGGTTAGAAAAGCTATCTCAAAAACTGACTTTGTCATTACTAGCACGCATATTCTGAATGAGCCATTTTAATCTAGATTAATCTCAAGATTTCAGTGAGATTAATCTAGATTTAGGGCGTACTCACACTAGGCTCTGTGATCCGGGCACGGTTCCCTGCCGAAGCACGGTTCGTTTGGCTAGTGTGAGCGCTCCAACCATGCCCGGGCCCGGATCAGTTAACCGTGCTCGGGCCCGCTTGAAGAGGTGGGCCAGGGCACGATTCATGTGGACTCGGGCACGGTTCACTTCTAGTGTGAGCGCTATCCGTGCCCGGGCCTGCTTGGTGCCTCGTGTGATTGGTTCATTTCGCTGGAACTCAAACATGACATCAGTGATGCGACGCTCACGTTAAACAGTCATAGCGGCAAAGCGATTAGCAGACAATCGTTGTGTTAAATTATCGATAAATCTGTGCTTGCACCGTGTTTCTGCACTCCCAAAACGACTCCAAAAATACAATAAAAAGAGAATCGTGAACTCCATAGTTTTGTGCGAGCGCGCTTTTTTTCTAAATAAAGCGCTGTTGTGATGACGTAAGCGTGCTCGGGCCGGGTTGATAAAGGCAGTGTGAGTACAGGCCAGAGGGGGAGTGGGGAGGGGGGATAACCGGGCCCCAGCATGGAACCAGCAAACTGTGCCTAGTGTGAGTACGCCCTTAAAAAATTAATCTGTGCCCCTAATATATATTGTCAGGCCCGTGATACCGACCTGTCCAGTTATATCCGTGCCTGCCACACCGGATGGACGGAACTTCGGTACCCAGAATACCGCGGGGGATCATGTGACCCCCCAGCGTTCAGACCAACAATCGTACTGATGGGAAGCACCTGTCCCCCTCCCTATAAATAGTGGGAACGAGTAGGAACTAATTGCTCAGTATTTGTTTTTATGCATGCGTCTCTGTGTTCCGTGTGCCTATTCTCTATGGTTTTTGGATCCGTATATAGTCAGTCTTCAGTTTGGTGATCTGTTGTTCTATTCCAGGATTTCTTTTTCATTCTGTATGGTTTCTCGACCCTGTCGTGGGTAAGCTTCTGTTTAAATAAATCCTGTGATCATCTGCAAGTGTCTGCTCTTCTGTCTGGTCGTGACATATATATTATCTGAGATTACATTTTTGTTAGACATTAACAATGGTGAATCTATACAAGTGGTGGGCCGTTAACGCAGATAATGCCAATAACGGCCCACCACTAATTAAATTTAAGTCACTTGCAGACCGTTATATATATTTATATATACAGATAAAAACGGTCTGCAAGTGACTTAAATTTAATTTGTGGTGGGCCTTGCATCTGATCACAGAATTCATCCTAGGTAATAGTACGGATAGGCCAAAATTCAAGATATCATTGAGTCAGACTACTACTAAACTACAGGAGTCAATGTCATTACCTTGTGTTCTGCAAGTTAGACGTTTGCCAAGAAGCACAAAAAACCACAGACAGACATACAATTTAAGAACAATGGCAAGTGATATCAGCTGAGTTAGTGCTCTGGTAAGAACTCAACAAACAGGTGAGTAGTCTATACAGATTATGACACCTATTATGTCATTCTAACTTTCAGAATTTTATGTGAAATAATTATTTTTCTTTATTTCCAATGTCTACTGCTTTCTTCAGCATGTTTGTTGCTTTGTACTCTTCCTTTTTGTTATTTTACAGGATTGTGACTGACATTGGTATACATTCTGTTTGCAACAAAAAATAATTAATTTTATTATCTCAATCTTATCAACACAGGACAAAGAACAACTCAATCAACTCAGCATGACCATGGCAGGTGTCCTGTTCTCAGGATATTATAAATCAGTATTCCGGTTTTGTGATCACAGATTTCATCATTATAGAGGGGCTGGGAAGGAAAGGATGTTCATCTTCCTCTTAATTGGTGCATGTGTGAGTGTGGCAGCTCTACTGTGGTTTGGACGTGTTCTGTGGCGTCATCGTAAGAGCGGAGGCCAAATCTCAGTCCTCATCATTACACTGATCCTTAGTGACCTGTTGGAAGTGTTTCTGGATCCATACATAGTGGTAAAACTGCTACAGGATGAAAACTGCTGGGACACAAGCATGACGTGCCGAATACTTGCTTCTTTATGGTCAGCAGCGAGAAACTATGGTCTTCACCTAAATGTACTGGTAGTGCTGGAGAGCGTTCTCTCAATAAGACATCCATACTGCTCAGCTCTAGTTTTCTTTCCTTCTTGCTCCATTGTATTCTCAATAATTGCATTCATTTGCATCTTCTTATGTGAGTTTTTTTATTTACCTCCTCTCTATTTGTTGAGTGTATCCCTGTTATTGGCTCTGACAATCATGACATGTTTTGTCACTTGTAGAACTCCCCCCCAAACTGATGAAACCTCTTACAGTAGCAGGAGGCCAGATTCTACAGTGTTGGGTTTTGTAGTGTTCATAGTTGTCCCATATATGGTATATTATGTCCTGTGTTTTTTTCTGTGGCGTTTCTGGGATCTTCATGTGATGGGTAACTGTCTGATGAGTTTAAGGGTGGTCTCAGACCCTTTCCTTTGTATGCTGGTCTACTGGAAGAATCTCAGTCAGAAACCACTAACACACAAGTCACAACCCAGCACAGAGATGACAGATGATCCAGAAACACATGGTTCAGCAATCTGATGTGCAAACTCACTCGGTCTCTTTCTGTTTTGGCATATTCAGTTTGAAAGGGCTCTGAGAGTATTTTGTAACTTGCAAATTCTTCAGAAAATGTATCACAAACCTGCCTGTCTAAATATATTTTTTTGTTTTTGTCCTGTTGCTTTAACATTGTTTGCTTTGTGATCAAATGTAAACTTATGTTACAGTGTAACTATGGTTCAAAGGCTTTTTCTTTTTTAACTAAATCATCTTTCGTCTTGTATGTAATAAACACCAGTGAAGTATTCTTAGCAATCTCTTCATACGGCAATGTTATTTTGAGGGTGTGATGGCCATTGTGACTACAAACAAATTACCCACATCTTAGTAATATGTTGTGACGGGCAGGGTGTGCGAACCAAAAAGGATCCAAATTAAAGATATAATGACCAGCGGTCAACTGGTACAAAGACAAGACATATATAGGCAAACAAACGACCCTCAGGTGAGACGGATCACGGGCTCCGCCACCTGAGGGACGCACACAACGTCACAAAACAACAACAACAGCCGCTGTGGACGGAGGCGACCGGTAGGGGGCCGCCTCACCATGACAGACCCCCCCACCAAGCCAGAGGTGGGGACTCGAGTCACATGACTTGGACTCGAGTCAGACTCGAGTCATTAATATTAAGACTTTTGACTTGACTTGAAAAAATATTCAGAGACTTAGACTTGACTTGGACTTTTACACCAATAACTTGGGACTTGAATTGGACTTGAACCTGTTTACATGCAAAGACTTGATTTTTTTAGTATTAACAGTATCAGAGTTGTATAGTAACGAAGTAGTTAACTACTGTACTTAAGTACTAAAATGCTGTATCTGTACTTTACGTATTATTTTTTTCTCCTACTTCCACTTTTACTTCACTACATATTTTCCATCAGTTTAATACTTTTACTCCGATACATTTTTTTACGTGCTGTATTCACGCTATTTTCCATGACAACGCTGGGCAGGGCCATCTTGGTTGACTTTGTGTTAGAACTTCCGGTGCTACGGATACACTGATAACGATTACAAGCAAAATGACAACAAACACAAAATGACTAGCATAATATGTTCAGTTAGAGCAGAGGTGGCCAACCCGTCAGAGACCAAGAACCACAAGAGACCAAATTATTAGCGGGGAGGATGTAAAATTGACATAAATTAAGTATTAAGTAAAAAAACAAGCACAAACTTCGATATAAACAAAAGTCGTGATACGCTTCAGGACTTTGTCACGTTTGAAGCACACTACGAGCTCTGTTATGTACACAACTGTTGTTTTCTAGGTAAAAAGTGGATAAACTCCATTATCAACACTCATTACAACGCTACTGACCTGCGCTCACTTTTAGGAAGAAAAGAACAGACAGTGTCAGTAGTTTTTAAACCTCCCTCAGTCGTGTGCGGTGCCTTTGCTGCACCTCGTATGTGGTTTATTACAAACGTGTGACAGAAGAACCGCGTCTCACCAACGAGACTCAAATCACAATCACAATATCACAGATTCTTCATACCGCTAGTCTCCAGTTTTCCACTACGCAGGTTTTAAAGGTATTAGCGGCTCACTAGGGTTGTAAACAAACCGTGCATCACGAAGATGTATCAGTGTGTCGCCCTCAGAGCTGATGAGGTAACCGGGCCACGACACATACCGTTAGTGCAGGTGAGAGTGGACCGGCTGGGGAGACGCATGAAACCGGGCAAAGAGCCGCAGGTTGGCCACTCCTGAGTTAGAGGGTGTCACAATAATTGGAAGAAGAGGAAAACTTGGCGTGACCAACAGTGTTACGAACACAGCTCGAAAAGATCCGAGTGTTGTGGGGCACCTTATAACTTATATCCACCGCCTTCCAAAGAAGAGGACCTGCGTCTAAGGCTGAAGGCGCTAAATTTAAAACATCCACCCAAACGTCCATACGTCTGCTCTTATCATTTTGTGGAGGGGAAACCAACAGCAGATCATCCTTATCCCGAGAAATGGCTCGGTTATGAAGCTCCGATGAAGCAAACGTGTCGGGTGCTTGTGAGGCTATCAGATAAGTAACTATTTTATAATCAGTGGCCACATCTTTTCCTTGCATTCAGTTAGTAATTTTAAGTAATTAAGTAAAGAAGTAAATAGACAAGAATGCCTATTTTATGAAAAAAATCATTAAAATATAGTAGTGTACACTAATGCAAAAATAGCTGACCGGAAGTTCTAACACAAAGGCGGAAGAAACACACACTTGAAAGTGGGCGTGGCGAAATACGGTGAATAGACCCTTTCAAAGTTTGTATACAAAGATGACGTCACGAAGATGCGCGCGCATATTGGCAATGGAAGTGTAGCATTTTATCATTGACTTGCGTTAGCATCAGCGCTGTTTTTTTTAAATATGTAGTGTTGTTCAAAATAGAGATGTCTAGTTGTTGTGTATACGGCTGTTCCAACAGTTATTCGTCGGGTAAAGGTTTAAAGTTTTATCGAATACCATCTGGATCGCGTCCATTTCAGAGCAATAGGAGACGGCTATGGCTGCAGGCTATTAACAGGGTGGACTGGACAGAGGACATCATAAAGAATGCCCGCGTCTGTAGCGCCCATTTTATTTTAGGTGAGGTGGATTTTCGTACATTTATTTAATTCAGGACGTCTGGTTATAAATGTCAATTACTCGGCGAGGGCTTAAAATAAAAATGGGCTTGTCCGAAGTGCTATTGCTAACTAGCTAGTGCAAGCACTTTCGGATTTCACATATGTATTTCATACATTGTATATGCATTGTCTATTGTATATACACATATGAGATTTATAATTTCATTTGCCACGTTTATTAAACTGAGTACAGTAACAAATAAAATATTTTTTCTACAATATATGTCTCTGTACTTTTTTTTATCATTGTAGCATGTTCACCAAAATAATCACCTCATTTCATCCAGTGACTTGTAGGCGCGCAGTTTCTCTTTAGTGTAAACGCTAGGTTTCTCAATCAAATAAGTAAAGATATCTGACCACTGAACTGGAGGCCATTCTGACAAATCATTCTCCCATTCTAATATTTTGTAAGGATCTGGAAGAATTTCTCCTGTCGGCAGGATGAGTTTGCTCATATAATTGATACGATCTTGATTATTAAGCTGACTGACGTAGAGACTTACAGTAGATTCGGCTATTATTGAGAGACTTTTATTTTGAAAGATCGAATTAAATCTAAATCCCTGCATATATGCATCATCATTGTGTGAGGATAATAGTGCAATAATGTCTTGCTACACATACATACAGTGCTTGAAAATAGTAACGTTTATTATCTTGTTTATATGGTAAAGAATTTGGATTTGCACTGTGGTCCCATGGAACAAATCTCCACTTCCGTTGCCAAAATGCGCGCGCATCTTTTTGGTGACGTTGCTCATGAAACCGTCTATAGTTACTCGTTACATGTTAGCTGGCGCGGTCATCGGGTCAAGCGATCAGGCTGTCTTCAGAAAACTGCGCATGCTCCAGTCGCATCTCGTTTACTCTGCTGCTGCCTTCACTGAACACTTGAGCTTGATGCGATAGTCTAACTTTTCCACCTCCTCCTAGCGTAAAAATCTTTTTGCGATATTTGGGGCTTTTTTCAAATTTTGGACTTTTTCCATCCAGCTTTTTTCATGCGCATTTTCAAAATGTGCAAAAACTCGGTGGATGGAAAACCCTCTAGTAAGCGCTACTTAGGTTAGATATCTTAGCTAACTACAGGGTTGCCAACACTTCCGATTTCTCACGCTGAAAAAAAAAATCTAGGTTATTTACCTCTGATCCATAATTCAATGAGTTACTAGCTGACTCTGGCGATCGATTGATCGCGATATAATACTTAATTTGTGTCCATTTTACACCGCCCCAGTCAGTGCCGTTTCAAGGTATTTGGGGGCCCGAAGCAAAGACACCAACCGGGGCCCCCCCAACCTAAGTATGGGATTATCCGGGACTAGGGTTGCCACCTAGGTCTGACAAAAAACAAGGACACTGTCATACTGACACAGGGTGGCGAGTGTAATCTGTTGACGGTGGGGGGTGGCGAACGTATGTTGTTGAGCGGGGGGGGGCGAACGTAAAATGTTACCGGAGGGGTTTAAAATGGACACAGTGTGAAAAAAACAGATTTAAAGTGTGCAGAAACAGTCTGAATCGTGGTTTTAACTAACCTAATTTTTTTCCGGGACTGAATATTAAAAAAAGAAGAAAAACCGGGACAGGCACGTGAAAACCGGGACAGGTGGCAACACTACCCGGGACGTATATATTGTTTTTAGCCTACCTGCTGCTAAATTACACCATTTGTACAGGTAGGCCTAATTTATCCAGTGTAAATCATCACTTACCACTGTCTTGTGTTTTTTTGTGTTCCTCTTCATTCTTTTGTTTTCTCTTTTGGCTTCCTGATGGATAAATTCGCTTCATGGTTAAGTTTCATATTTGCCGGCGTCTAAAACTTGGCTGTCTGCCAGGACAGTGTCTGCCTGCCTTCAGCAGCTGGTGGGAGGTGCCCCCTTGAGGGGGATTCTGAGAACAGTGTCATTGCTCATGACTTTGAGAATGTAAAGGGGGGCTCACACAGTTTGTCGCTGCATTTAATTCTTAACCTGTTGTTGTCTGGGGGCCCCAGGCCAGCTTGGGGCCCCAAGCAATTGCCTGGTTTGCCTGCCCCATCACGACGGGCCTGGCCCCAGTAACACTTTACGTTCGCTGTAGAAAGGCTATGGACTTTTCGTGTGATATGGTGTTCTCCTTGTTTTTATGTAATGCACTTTCTGACTTCAGCTTAATGGCTCTTATTTTGACATCGCTAGATCGGTTACGTCATTACGTATGCCTCCATCTTAGTTAGTTCGGAAGCTGTGTATGTCACCTAACTTTGGAAAGTTTCGCTCCTTCCTCTGATTAATCCTGGTGTTTGTGTGCATAAATGACGCACGTAAGTAACCGCATATTGTCATTTAAGTTGATTTCAGTCAGTATCAGGGCATATTTTGTACATCTCGTTTATCCTGACGTTATTTATTAGATCGTACTGAACCTGTAACGCACACGCTGCTTACACGCGCTGCCGAGGTATTCGGTGTAAGTCCAGTTAATCTCTGTCAGGTGTGTGTAGCAGTGATTTTAGTATGTAACAGTGTGGTGTGTATGTTAGAGTAACGTCATGGACAGCATTTAATTTATTGTATTTATTTCCGTTCTGCTCAGGATCACGCAAACATCCCAATGCGGATCCCCACCCTGTAACCTGTATAACTAAAGTGTGAATACAATCGAATCACGTTTAGTTCCACCCGTCTGGCGTCGTCCTTTCCAAGCATTCAACATCTTCATGCCTTAAGTAGTGCTCTGGCCGGCATTCCTTAACTGTGTCTGATGCAAACTGAACAGTGCAACCTTTTAGTTTAAAATACAGTCCAACCACCTGCTATCTCCCCTACATTAATGGTCCTTCGAGCCGGATAGCATTGCACTCAGTTAACATGGATTTGGAAGATGTTGAATTCCCCGCTGTGCGCCCCCGACGTCAGACACGCCCTCCTCTTCATTATGAAGACTATGAAGTCGACTACAGGGATCTTGGTGCTCATTGGCACGATGAGGAACCTGTACGCAGTCACAGTACTCCTCGTCATCTCCTAAGCCACTCACCTGCCAGGAGCACCGACTATGACGCGAAGCTTGAAGAAGTCCAGCATGAGAGGCGTGTGTTAGACCACATGCTAGAGCAGTCGCTGCAGTCCCGGCAGCGCATGTCAGCAGGCCTGGCAGAACTGAGAGCAGCCCGCGCAGGCATGCTACCTCTGGTGAGTACCGCACGCAGCCCGCGACGACCGCCTGAGGCTCATGGCTATCACTCCGCCAGAGTGGAGGATGATGGAGGATGGCCACCACCACCACCGTGGGTAAGCGACACCGAAGATGCGCCACCCTCAAGTGAACAGCCCATGGTCGACCGGCTCGACCGATTGATGAGTGAACTGCAGCTATTAAGAAGTGAGGCACTAGCAGCCAGGCAAGATGTGGCGCCAGTAGCCCAGCCGCTGTCAGCAGCACCAGTTACTCCAACGACCAGGCCCACCTACCTCAGCAGTAGCCACGGCCTCGCCGTTACCCCGCGACAGCGCCCGGCGTGGTCTAGCTTGCCCCCAACTCCACAACAGCCCACCTCCACACCATACGGCGTGCCTCTGAACCCCACAGCACTCCGACCTCTGCCAAGGCAACGTCCACCACCTCCTCAGAGTCCGCTATATGCAACACGGCAGGCTCCAACCTACTCCAGGCCATCATACCACACCTCCGCTGTAGAGTCAGCATATCGCGGCCCCCGTGCTACCATACCTAACTTCTCTCATCGAGACCCTGGTGAGTTTACTCATCTCAAGATTGCCCTCGAGAACCTGCTACCTGCTGATAGCCCCGAGATGTTCAAGTATCAGGTCCTAGTTGATCATCTAAAGCTAGGGGAGGCCAAACTGATAGCTGATGCCCACATCTATTCCCAGACACCATTCACAGACACCATGATGGCTCTCAATGAGAAGTTTGGGCAGCCGCATCAGCTTACTATGAAGCGTATTACAGAGGTGATGGACACACCTGAGATCAGACGGGGCGACGCAGTAGCATTCGATCAGTTCTCACTCCAGATACAGTCACTGGTGGGAATGTTGAAGACACTCGGCCCTGATGGTGAGGCGGAGCTCCTATGTGGCAGCCATGTTGCACGCCTGCTCGGCAAGCTGCCACCGGAACAGCGAGCTGATTTCCGCAGATGCATGTTCAGCCAGTCTAAGAGGAGCTACACTCTCTATGACCTAGCTCAGTGGCTGAAGCATGAAGCCTGGTGTCAGGACTTTGATGGTCAGCTGTCCTCCGGAGGAGTGAAAGCCAAGCCCAGTGCTAAGCCTAGCACCCAACCAAGGAAGTCCACTGTCACTGTGCTGCATGGAACAGACAGTACACCTCGGGAGGGCAAACCTACCAGTGTCAGTCAAGCCCAGGTCAAGCCAGCACCTTACTGTGCATTCTGCGACAACAGGGAACACCACCTGAGTCAGTGCACAGCCATCCGCAAGCTTAGCAAAGAACAGCTAACTGAGTGGATTAGAACCAACAGGAGATGTTGGCGCTGCGCGCGCGCACACTAGGCGGCACGGTGCACATTAAAGAAGACCTGCAACCTGTGTCAGTGTCGCCACCTGCAGGTCCTCCATGATGTCAATGCAGCAAACCAGAAAGGCCTCACCCAAGCAACAGCGCCACCCACGGCCGGAGGCACAACCTCAACAGAGGTGTTGTACCTCGATCGGCCAGCTGAAGGCAGCCGGGTGCTGCTGAAGGTGGTTCCAGTGCTCCTGCGCCATGGCAGCCGCACGCCGGACACCTATGCTGTACTAGACGACGGGTCAGAGAGAACGATGCTGCTGCCAGCTGCCACCGAGGCATTAGGTCTCCAAGGAAATCCTGAGTCCTTACCGCTGCGTACAATCAGACAGGACGTCCGAACCCTCCGAGGTGCCAGCGTGTCCTTCACCTTTGCTGCCAAGGCAAAACCCCAAACCAAGTACCAGATCACTAATGCCTTCACCTCGGCCTGCATCGATCTCGCCGACCATACTTACCCTCTGGAGCAGTTACGGAGGAAGTACAAGCACCTCTCAGGACTGCCCCTTCAGCCCTTTAAGAGCGTCAAGCCACTCGTGCTCGTAGGCAGTGACCACGCCCACCTGGTGACTCCTACCCAGCCAGTACGACTGGGTCCCCCTGGTGGTCCAGCAGCAATCCACACTAGGTTGGGCTGGGCCTTGCAGGGGCCCTCCAGTGTTATAGGCCAGCTCTCCAGCCCACAGCAGTGCCTCTCCACTTCAGTCCCCCTTGAAGTGGCCAAGTTAATGAAGCATGTTGAGAAGCTGTGGCAAGCTGACCTCATACCACTCAGGGGCAGCAAATTGGTGACCCGATCCAAACAGGACAACCTAGCCATCGGCCTGCTTGAAGGGAAGACAACCCGTGTCGAGGTTGAGGGCATCTCTCGGTTCGCCACGCCCCTGCTGCGGGATAAGGACATGCCACGCCTTCAAGCCACCCCTGATGCAGTCTTGCCGAGCCTCAGAGTAATAGAGAGACGGCTGCAGAGAGATCCTGAGAAGGCCACAGCGTACTGTGCTGAGATCGACAAGTTGATACAGGCAGGGTCTGTTGTCAGGCTTGACCCATCGGAAGTAACCAGGGGAGAGGAGGCATGGTACATTCCTCACCACCTAGTTAGCCATAACGGAAAACACCGCCTTGTATTCAACTGCTCTTTCTGGCATCAAGGTCAGAACCTCAACGAATACCTCCTACCGGGGCCTATGCTCGGAGCATCTCTGCTGGGAGACCTCCTCAGGTTCCCAGAGCATGAAGTGGCTGTGAGTGGAGACATAAAGGGCATGTTCCACCAAGTTCGCCTTCTACCCGAAGACCGGTCTCTCCTGCGCTTTGTGTGGCGCAATCTACAACCCAACCGATGGAGCCAAGGCCCTCCGTTCCTCCTACTCCCTCGTAACCAGTGGCCAGCGGAGCCTCTGGGCACCTTGGGAGATCCTCCAGACTCCTCAGAACTCCGTAAAGAGACCTTCTGTGGTGCCACCTCCACGGCTGTGGGTCAAGCTGACCCAGAGCTCAATCAGTACAACACCTGGAGGGAGCTGCTGCAGGCCACAGCCCAGGAGCTTCATGGGGCGGCTGCTAAGGATGGATGCGTGAGTGCAGAGGATTACCGCCAGGCAGAGACTCACCTCCTGCGAAAGGTCCAGCAAGACTGCTTCCCTGATGAACTTCGGCTTCTTAAAGCTAAGAAACCAGTCCTACGGAGCAGCCGTCTTTGCAACCTCTCTCCGGAACTTGATGAAAGCAGCGACCTCATCAGAGTTGGTGGTCGACTCCGCCGGTCAGAGGACCTGGACTACACCAGTCTACACCCAGTGGTGTTAGACCCCTCACACCCAGTGACCCGCCTGCTTATTCAGGACTTCGATAGCCGCTTGAAACACCCTGGGCCGGAGCGCGTCTTTGCAGAGATCCGACGCTCCTACTGGATCCTGCGAGTTCGAGAGGCAGTACGTCGCTTCCAGAAGACGTGTGCAGAGTGCCGCCGCTGGAAGGCTAAGCCTACTGTCCCTCGGATGTCTGACCTGCCTTTAGCCCGCCTACGCCTGTTTAAACCTGCCTTCCATTCTACAGGCATAGACTGCTTCGGGCCATTGGAAGTCAAGGTAGGAAGACGTCTGGAGAAGAGGTGAGGGATCATATTCAAATGTCTGACTGTCAGAGCAGTTCACCTAGATCTACTTACCTCTATCGACACTCCTTTCTTATGGCCCTAAGAAGATTTATCGCCCGTAGAGGGACTCCGGCTGAGCTCTATTCAGACCAGGGGACCAACTTCAGAGCCGGTGCCAAAGAGTTACGGGAGGCGTTCGCGGCCATGTCACCTGACTTCCAGTCCCTCCTGGCACCCTTCAGGATTCATTTCCACTGCAACCCTCCTGCTGCTCCACATTTTGGAGGAGTGTGGGAGAGAGAGATTCGCTCAGTGAAGAATGCCTTATACACCACTGTAGGCGCTCAACCGCTGCAGGAGGAGGTCTTCTGATGGGGCGGCCCGACGGGTCTCTCCCACAAGTCGTCTACCCCAGAGACGAGCTCCTCAGCCAGCGGAGATGGAAGCACGCTCAGGTGCTGACCGACCACTTCTGGGCTCGCTTCATCCGTCTGTACTTACCTGGGCTGCAGCTCAGACAGAAGTGGCAGTCCTCCGCAGCCGACGTCACAGAAGACTCTGTGGCCATGATCGTGGACCCTCAGCTCCCTAGGGCCATGTGGCCTATTGGGCGCATCGTCAAGGTCCACCCCAGCCCTGACGGTCACATCCGATCTGCTGATGTGAAGGTCAGAGACCGGACCTACACCCGACCTGTCGCCCGGCTGGTGATTCTGCCAGCCCTTCCAGTCGGCAAAGAGAGTTTTCACCCTTGAGTAGCCTTTCCTTGGTTACAAATGTCCCACGTACATTTGGGGGCGGCTGTAGAAAAGGCTATGGACTTTTCGTGTGATATGGTGTTCTCCTTGTTTTTATGTAATGCACTTTCTGACTTCAGCTTAATGGCTCTTATTTTGACATCGCTAGATCGGTTACGTCATTACGTATGCCTCCATCTTAGTTAGTTCGGAAGCTGTGTATGTCACCTAACTTTGGAAAGTTTCGCTCCTTCCTCTGATTAATCCTGGTGTTTGTGTGCATAAATGACGCACGTAAGTAACCGCATATTGTCATTTAAGTTGATTTCAGTCAGTATCAGGGCATATTTTGTACATCTCGTTTATCCTGACGTTATTTATTAGATCGTACTGAACCTGTAACGCACACGCTGCTTACACGCGCTGCCGAGGTATTCGGTGTAAGTCCAGTTAATCTCTGTCAGGTGTGTGTAGCAGTGATTTTAGTATGTAACAGTGTGGTGTGTATGTTAGAGTAACGTCATGGACAGCATTTAATTTATTGTATTTATTTCCGTTCTGCTCAGGATCACGCAAACATCCCAATGCGGATCCCCACCCTGTAACCTGTATAACTAAAGTGTGAATACAATCGAATCACGTTTAGTTCCACCCGTCTGGCGTCGTCCTTTCCGAGCATTCAACATCTTCATGCCTTAAGTAGTGCTCTGGCCGGCATTCCTTAACTGTGTCTGATGCAAACTGAACAGTGCAACCTTTTAGTTTAAAATACAGTCCAACCACCTGCTATCTCCCCTACATTCGCCGTCCGTCCGTCCCCCCGTCAACAATTTAGACTCGCCACCTCCTCCAGGTTCAATTCTCATTCCAAGCGATCTTGAAAAATTGGCAACCCTGTAACTAACCTAATAATGTTCATGACGTGCTGCAGTATTCACTTAACATTAGCTGGCAATCATAAAGGCGATGTCACGCTGAGTTGTGTTTTTATCAACAGTAAGCCGTGTCTCTTTTCATGCTGACTAGTGTAGTGTTTTTATAGGGTAAGGGCATTTATTGAGGGTAAACGCAGGGCAGTAGGCTCATCCTTAGAATCTGACGGACGGATTTTACGTCCAAACAAAATACACTTCGTTTTCTCAGTTAAATTAAGGTGAACTTGTACTTCTGCGTCAAACCTACGACGTAGCGGGACGAAGTGTTAAGCCCAGTTTTTTAAGTTGCTACTTGTTTGTACACACAGAACACTTGCATTTGTGGTCTTTGACATCTTTGATTTGTAAGTGACATATAAAAACAATTGATAATCAAACTTTGACGGCTTTCTTTAATTAATTCAAAATACAATACTTGTACTTTTTACTTTCAGTACTTGAGTAATACATTTTAGAATAAACTACTTGCAATACTTAAGTACAAAAAATGCTGAATACTTCTGTACTTCTACTTAAGTAAAGTGTTTAAAGAACACTTCAACTTCTACTCAAGTCAATTTTTTGATAGTGTACTTGTACTTTTACTCAAGTATGGGTCTCTAATACTTTATACAACACTGAACAGTATACTCAGTATTAACAGAGTAACAATAGAAACTAATACGCTGGTGAGGAGGACATCTGGTGGCCAGATGGGGGATTGCCAACAGCTAAATATTTGTGGCTGATGGTAAAGATTTGCTGTTTACTGAATGAAAATATCATTAAAGGGATTAGTAAAAGGATTCTGAAAGGCCTAAAGTGTAATTAAACTGAGTATTGAAAGGCCACTTAACACTCAATGTTCCTGTTATCTAGGCATTATATATATATATATATATATATATATATATATATATATATATATATATATATATATATATATATATATAAATAACCAGGTTGATCTGTCACTTGTGTATAATTACAAAAAATGTACTGTATTTGTTTATCTGTTTATCTAGTTGTGAATATGTGGGATTCAGACTCCTCCCCTTTCTGTTTTCTTGGGCAACACGGTGGCTTGGTGGTTAGCATGTTTGCCTCTCAGCACTGGGGTCCTGGGTTCAAGTGCCTATCTGAGTGGAGTTTCCATGTTCTCCCTGTGTTTGCGTGGGTTTCCTCCGGGATCTCCGGTTTCCTCCCACAGTCCAAAAACAAGGAGGTTAGGTAAATTGGCAGTCAACAAAAAATTCTCCCTGAGTGTGTGTCTGTGTCTCTATGTTCAATAAAAAGTAGTGTCTGTGTGCGTGCGTGTGTGTGTGTGCTTGTATGCCCAGTGGTGGATGGTGCTTTGCCACTAGGGTCTGTCCTCTCTCCCCTTCCTGCACCCCATTCAGTCCCCCAGGGGGCTGTGGCTTCCGGTAGAGAGTACGCTGTGCGCAATTGGCTGCCGCTTCTCGCCGGTGTGTGTGTGATTGATTGTCTGTGACTTGTACCTGTGTTAAATTGTAAAGCGCCTTGGGAATCTGGAAAGGCGCTATATAAATCGAACATTCATTCATTCATTCTTTTGTGGTGTTTTACCCCCCAAGTATAAATAGCGACCACCCATCTTGACTCTCCCCTTTTCATTTTAATATCGTGGGAGAGGTATGTCACTATTTGTTATCCACCCATTTTATTTCAGTTATAACATAACATAACATAACAAACTTTATTGATCCCCAAGGGGAAATTCAGTTTCTCCAGGACCCTGTGTAAAGCACCGAGAACCTAGAGTGGCCACACATCAAGAGAGCGCCGCCGTACAGATTACAGGAGAAACATAGAGAGATAAACATCAGGAGGAGACAAAAAATATGACCACAGATTATTCTCACAAACAGGACAACAGTCTGTGTGCATGCAAAAAATCTCCATCGCACATACAGCATTTATAACACAGACAGTAAGCAGTGAGAGGCGTGATTCATTCAGAGAGGGAGGGGGGAGCCAGAGGCCTGGCACACAGTTTTTGTGTCAAAGTTCGCGGTAGAAGCGAGAGCCATCTCTGACAGTCTCTGTGTGGGGGTAGGAGCAGCTAACCAAGACGACGACCTTCTGGGAGAAATTTGTTTGGGCGCCAATGCAGATAATCATGAATGAAGAATTTAGCAAGGAGCTCGTCCTTGAGTGTTTGAGCACACGAACTCCCCTTAAGTCAGCGGTCTCCCAACTGATCCAACTTCACGTGTAGAGCATTGATTCCATCCATGATCAAATCCAGCTTTTTAAAAGTCACAGTCTGTGTTCCAACAGTTCCAACAGCTCTACCCACTGCGTCAATCAAGTTGGGCAATTTTTGTGGGCATTCAGACACCACTCTTTTAATTTCCCGATACACCAGGGCAACACCTAATCCAATCGGCAGAACCCCAGTGATCAAAGTTCCAAATAACATCCTCAACATCTTCCAGGAAGAGAGGCGCAAGACACAAACTACGCCACGTCCCCCCTGAGCCAAACACATATCCAGATGAGGACGGTCCGTCCAGACATGTGGGTTCTCCCAAACCATGACTCCACGTGGAAAAAAAAGCCAATCGCGTTGAGAGACCACCTGATCAAATCCAGTTTCTTTGAAAAATTCGAAGAGCAACGCCAGGTTACTAAGACAAGAGAGAGAATCTAAGCTGAGCAGGGCAGAAGGGAGGGAGTGCAGGAGCAGAGATAAAGTGCGACCGCCTCTCTTGAAAGCCGGAAGAAACCGTCATGGTGGTGATGGGGAAATGTTTTACAAAGATCTGTTATTTGTGCTTCACTCACTTTTCTTCCATTATGCTTTTAGAGTGCTGGAGTGAGTTTTTCAGCATTGTTCTATGCACTTGCTATGTACTAACAGGTATGTGTAGCAAGGCATGCGCGTTGCGCGCACGTGCGCCCTTTTTTCATTTTAATATCGTGGGAGAGGAGTGGCTGATCCAATAAAAGAAGATCGCCTACAAAGATTGCATGTGGATAGTGATTCTTACACAACGCAGAAACACACCGGTCACACTTGGTGCTGTTCGACCTTCCACTTCACGGACCTGCGTTCATCAGTTGGCGCGGACTGCTGCACCCCACCTGTCGTCGCGGGCCGTACTTCTGGATCTTCCTTGCTGCTCTATGCTGCTGTTAGCCGTGCCGTTGGACAGTGTTGCATTCATCAGGTTTTTTTTTCTCTCTTTCTCTTTTCTCTTCTCAAAGTTAGTGATCGCGCGGTTTGTTGCTGATATCGCAAGCGAGTGATTATTCGTTATTTTTGAATGTATATATGTCCCGGTATATTGTAGCATCGGGCCATGGGAGGTACCGAAGAGTTACTGTAATACCCATGAGCCCTAGTGGCCCAGGAGTGTTGTGTGTTATATACGTTTATGCCATTGTGTTACGAGTTGTTGTTATCCTTCATATGTGCTGTTAGTGTTAGTCACCCCGGTCCATTTCATGTACTTGTGCCTTACTTGAGTCTCCCTTCCACCTATGTGTAATGTGATTGTCATAATGCTATCCCCCATGTTGCATGTGTGAATTTAGCTGTTAGCTCCATGTGATTGCGCATGTGTGCGCCAAGTTTCTGTTGTGGCATTAATAAAGCCAGCTGTTAAATTAAAATGGACCTGCCTACGACCTCTTTTCTCCACACCACGCCACAATGTTATATTGATGATTGTTGGTCCGACGAAAGTTTTACGTTTGATTTAGATTTTTTTTTTCTCTTCGTGTGTCGCATGCTATATTTGCGCGGGAATTCTTTTCTTCTTCTTCTTCTTCTTCTTTCTCCTTCACTCCTTTTAGCGCCATTTTTAGTTAGTCCATTTCGCTCGCTGTTTAAGAGAACGACTGCCATTACTATGGCTGAACCAAATTTTAAGGAGCCTTCGGTTGCACTTGGTTTGGGGAGGGGTAGGAAATTATTTTCTTTTGGTAGGGGCAGACCAGTAGCCGATAGCAAATATGAATATGATATTCACCATTCGGATATACCGACGTCGGACACAGTGGCTAGCTCCACCCCTATTGTTAATGCACGGACTCGGCCCACCCAGGTTATTTCGACTGAGGTGTTTAGCAGTATGATCACTGATCTGGCTAAGGAAATTGGCGAGAATGTGGCTGCGAGTCTTGCCGCCATAGGCATAGGTGGAGCCAAAGCAGGGGCCGGGGTGGCACTGGACCCCCCTGAATTCTGATTGGCCACCCCAAGTGCCCCCCCAGATGACTCACATGTCACCGCATCGCACATCTTGTTGAGAGCCTGTTGCGTTTTGTAATCGGTAATAATACTCAATGCTCAATTTCATTTAGCACATGCAAGCAGCAGGCACGACGGAGAAATTTTTTCAAACGAACGTGTTGTGCCGAATTCCGAGTCCCCTCGTTTGCACATGCATAAAAACGCTACAGATGATATTCGGGAGTTACAGTGATTATAACTTAGTTCATTGAGCACTCTAGTTTTGTCCTAACTAGATATTTAGACATAATACTGCTGTAATACTGCGATGTCGTGGTCAGAGGTGAACTTCGGTATAGCCAGTGTGTATTTTATTTAAAATAATTAACACCCTTGAGCCAGTGTGGCTTTGGACATAGATAATGCCATTTGCTGTGATGGATAATTAAAACATAGCTCTTATTTATGTATAGAAACATAAATCAACAATATAATCTGTAGCATCGTTATGCGGATAAACGAGGGATGTTGGAATGCCCCACAACACCGGCTGAAAGCAAAAAGTGTCGCACGTGAAATGCTACAGGAACCGTTCAGAAACTGATCAGGGGTGTGAAAGAGTTTTGTTTCTCAGTAGAAAGCTCTCTTCTTGTGTTCAACAATGAGCGGAGGGTCACGGAGGATCACCTAGTATAAATCTTCAATTGAGAGTAACACTCTGCAGAGAAGTGGGTGGCGGGGAGCTCCCGGAACAAATGAGGAACAAACTACTCTCTTGTTAAAAGGAGGAGTTTATTTGCACAGGCAGGCTGTATCTCAAATGTTCAACAGAAGAGAGGGAGCTCCTCTCATTTATACATGCACAGACCATCTATGTGCATGCAAGCAGCAGGGTGGGCTCAATATTGCTATTCTAACATAGGCAATAAATTCTACCATATATGGAAACAAGCACATTCTCTCACGCAAGCATGTTCGTGCAGACTGAGCATAATTATTCTGTATGTCGCATAGCGGACAGGAAGCATAATACCTTGAGAGGAAATGATAAGCCTGTCTTTGGCACATAGAGACCTTTCACATACAAGGTGAAAAGGTCTCTATGGTGACAGGGGTCACATAAAACATAAGAAAGGACACAATGTGTCAGTACGGGAGATGTAGGAGACGGAATCCCCCGCGGATGTTTTTTAAGAAAAACGAACCCAAGCGCCTCATCCGCACACTGGGCAATAGAATACCCGCGAGTGGAAAGCCACAGCGCGCTGAGTTTAAAGAGCTGATACGAGGGAGAACCGAAAGTAAACGCGGAGAGACTCGACGCGTAATAACAGGGGAGAACTGAAAATAATAGCGGAAATACTCAACGTCAGTAACGGGGGAAAACAGAAAACAATCGCGGAATAACAACGCTCGTAACGGGGGAAAACAGAAAACAATCGCGGAATAACTCAACGCGTAGCCAACACACAGAAAACCAAAAAGGAAAAAACAAGGACGCCAGGGGAGGTGGCTGGCTAGCTGGCAAACGCCGCGACGAACAAAAAACACTTCCCAAAAACCAAAACGGATAGGAAGGATAACAGCGGGAGGAAAACATGAGAGGTCAGGGAGCGGCGCAGGAGGTAAGTACTCGAAGCAGACAGGGAAATAAACAAAACAGCAGAAACAAGCAAATGGCAGGGTGGCGAAACACCGAGTCGAGACAACGAGAGAAGAAACGGGCTTGAGGTTGACAACATAAAAGCAGACAACTCAGCAGTGAGGCACTGCGTCTGTCATCCTTATAAACACAGGATGACAGGTGAATGCCATTACCGGTGATTTGTCTGTGGTCTGACTCGCGGGCTCCTCCTGGTGGCAACCGGAGGAGCCGCCCTGGGGCCAGCCCTGACACAATGTTCACAATGTTCTGAGTCAACGTAGATATAAGAAGACATAATATTCCTTCAATCCCCTCTTTTGTGATTAAGTGCAATAATATCACAACACTTTAATACATTCTGCAAATGCATAGATAAAACTGGTCTGCTAGACTTTCAGGAGCGGATGCTTCATCTCATGGGGTCGAGCTTGTGTCAAGGCATCGGCCATAGCCCACATCCTATTCATCAGACACCTGAAAAGACAGGGACCACAGCACAGCAACAGCAAAACAATAATAACAATAGGAATGGCCATGGCAATATATGGAGTCATCCATCCAAACAATGTTCCCCACATAGACCAGGAATTACTTCCGGTCTCGTCATCCATCAAATCCCTTGCTACCCGCTTCATTTTCTCCACGGCAGTGGTTATGGATTCGTGCTCATCATCGTTAGCGGGGATATACGTACAACATTGATCACCAACTAAGGCACAGACTCCGCCTTGTGCAGCAAGCAAAATATCTAAAGCCATATGATTCTGAATCGCAGTTAATCTTAGGGCAATAAGCTCAGCCTTAACTCCCATTACAGCTTGGTTAGTAGCATTTACCTACGTTGCTAGTCAGTAATGAGTTTCTTCTACATGATTCCAGAGTCGGGCCACCCCAATCTGCGGGAAAAGACTAGTCCAGAACCTGGTCATGTACGGCTCAAGCTGATGCTCGGGCGGGGGAAAACCTGGACTGGAATATTGTTTCACTCTTCTAACGCGTCTTCCTGGCTTAAGGGGGCTAGTAGAGACCATTATTACTGAGCCTCGTAATTTCGTGAAGGCACATTGCCCCTTCCAGCTGTAGGGGAGGGATAGGTAAATATTATATCCACAAACCCAGACCCAATCCATATATTTATCTACCCTCATGGTCCCTCGGTAGTCAGGGGCTACCGTAGAGCCGTTAACAGAGCAGTTCGAGGAACAATCTTCCCTTACAACAATTTTACAGTGATCTTTATGCACTTTGCCTAAGGGGTTACTACCGTTTCTCTGAAAACAGTACAGGAAGACAGAATCAGGCCCCATCAGGATCTTAAAGGCTTGAACACGCACGAGGGTACTGTCTGGTGACTGCCAACTTGAATACAGGTCAATTTTTCGGGCTCTAGTCCATTTCAGACAAGTCAGCTCATGATTGTTATGCTTATTACACCAAAGGGTCAACTTAAAACCTAAACAGCGATCTGCTAAGCAGCCCGCTTTCACTGCCTGAAGTGTGTCAGTCTCGGAAGGGATGTCAGGTCTTACTGAAGACTTGGAAGTACTGGTGGGCATGATGTGACACACATAGCATGACTCATTGGTGGTTTGTCGGGCGGTCCAATTCGCATATTGCCAGAAAACATTATCATATGGAAAAGCGGAAACGTTATTACAGCATTTCAAGATAAGGCAGAGTGGGCCCATGATTGAAATCATAATCTTTAGGATCAAATGACATCCCCAAATGGGGGGGCTTCCTAGAGCCATCAGGCAGTCGGGGTATACGTACACAGCGTCTGATGCACGTGACCTCGAGAGGGCCCTCCTCGGGGATATCTCCCCAGTAATAATACGAAAAATCTACACCTGGTACTTGTGAAGGTTCCAACCTTAGGACACGAGCATCAATGCACAGAAGACTCAGTATCACATCCTTGACATCCTCAGGGACGGGAGCTGGTGGCGCTTCCTCTGTCGGATAGTCCTCGGCAGTATCTGCGAGGATTTCAGTTCTAGGAGGAAAGGTGACTGTCCATGGGGGAAGAAAAACCCACTCAATCATTAGTACCTGTGAACAAAGAAGGATGAGGTGGAACAGAATACAATCATATATACATGAACCCGGGCGACCTCTACCAGACGGTTAGTAGGTTATTTCAGGAGCTTTCTTCACGCGGGTAGCATGGATCCACTGTGGAAATAATTCAGTTAGAACGGCGGTTCGAGTAACAGCGAGGACAGTAGTGGGCTCACTATAGAGAGCTTCTGAGAAGCATTTTCGCTCAAATCTTTTCACTAGAACTTGTTCTCCTACACGAAATTTGTGTGTGTGTGTCTTAGGTGGATCTGCCATAAGATGGTTGATCCTTTCCCAATAATCATTCAATGTGATCATGAGCCCATGACTGTACTCACTCAGGTGTGCATCTAGGTCCGTCATTCCTACTGAAGCCATCCCTTTTCTCCAAGGGATGGGGAATGGTCTGCCCAAAACAACCTCATACGGCGAGAGATTTTACGCCTGTCATTCGAATTTCGGCCAGTACTATGGGAAGGATTTTTACCCAGTTGCAGTTTTGCATCGCCTTTCGTAGTTTATTTTTTATGGTTCGATTTGTCCTTTCTACCATTCCAGACGACTGAGGGTGGTATGGGATGTGGAATGCCCATTTAATTTGGAGCTCCTTCGCTAAGAGCTGAGTTACTTTGGAAGTAAAGGGAGTTCCTTTATCAGAGTCGATTCCCAAGGGAATGCCATACCTAGGGATGATCTCTTGTTGTAATTTATTAACCACCGTCTGTGCATTTTCCTTGGTGCATGGGAATGATTCAATCCATCTGGAGAACTTATCCACCATGACCAGGAGATACTTGTATGAGCCTCGCTTAGGCATATGCGTGAAATCAATCTGCCATTCTTGGAATGGAGTTTCTGGTTTAGGTAACGTTTGGTGTGATGCCTTAGGTTTTGATATGTTGTTTCGTGCACAAATCAAACATCTATCCAAAATTATGGACACATCTTCTTTTAGGTTCTTTATGCAAAATAATTTCTCCATATCACTTATTACCCCTCTTCGTTCGCGATGAGAAACACCGTGAAAATCGGAAACGAGAAAAGGAACGCAGTGTCGTGGAAGACACAAGCGACCTGTACCATCGGTAATAGGAACAGAGAGTTCACCTGACTTGGCACCCATAGTGGCCCAAAACGTGACATCATCTGATGTGGCTGAGGCCTGTACAACAGATATAGACACGCCAGGCAACAGCGCACTAGTAGAGGCTGCCTGAGAAACAGCTGCAATGTTCAAACTGGGGCAGAGGGGCGCAGAGGACGCGGCCTTGGCTGCGCGGTCTGCCAAGTTGTTTCCCTTAGTCTCTAACGCACCATTAGACTGGTGTGCGCGAACTTTAAGAATGGCCAGAGACGATGGCAAATGTGAAGCAGCAATGAGATCATTCACAAGGGAATGATGTGAAATTGGTTTACCATCCGCGGACATAAAACCACGGGCTTGCCAGATTCCTCCAAAATCATGTGCTACCCCGAAGGCATAACGTGAATCAGTATAAATGGTGACATCGTCATCAGCAGATAACTGGCATGCTTGGGTCAGAGCGAATAATTCAGCTGCTTGTGCAGAGTTGAATGGCAAACTGTGTGCTTCTAGGACCCGCTCCGGAAGTTCGCACACTGCATAGGAACACAGAAAAACACCATCAGCAGGTTTAGAACATGAGCCGTCAACAAAGAGGTGGCGACCTTTAGACAAAGGTGTCGATTTGAGGTCAGGTCTGATGCTGGTTTCGAAACTGATGTGAGGTAGACATTCATGTTCCCCATCCTCATGAGGGGGGCATATAGAGAGCAGACGTGAAAGGGCAGAGGCCACATTGTCAAGGGAAGTATGTGGTCGCACAGTGAGATTTTCAGTTCCTATTAATACAGCTTCATACCCGCTACACCTCTGGGCAGACAGATGTTGTGTGTTCAGATGTCTAAGAACATATTGTACCTGGTGGGTGGTATGCAAGATAAGGGGATGCGACAGCACAATTTTTTCTGCATCTGTCACCATAACAGCGCAGGCAGGAAGGCAAACCACAGGCAGTGTTATCTAGCGTTTTGGAGAGAAACGCACAAGGCCTCATAACCCCACCCCCCCCCCCCCCCCCCCCCCCCCCCCCCGTGATCCTGAGCCAGCACAGCATAAGCGACCCCCCCTTCTTCTGTCACCCATAGGTGGAACGGCAGTTCGTAGTTAGGCAGCCCAAGGGTGCTCTTCCATGTTGCTTGTCCACTGAATAGTCTGTCGTGGAGGATCGCTGTGGGAATAAGCAGCACGCAACATTTTGTCATAGTGAGAGCAGTCCGGTATCCATTGGCGGCAGTAATTGACAAGTCCCAGGAAAGCCATCATGTCCTGCTTTGTGTGGGGTTTAGGAGCGGCGGCAACAATTGCCACTCGGTCCTCAGACAGGGATCTGCAACCCTGCGATAAGTCATGGCCCAGGTAATGCACAGTGGTTTGACAGAACTGTAACTTGTCTTTGGATACCTTGAATCCATGTTCAGCCAGGTGGATCAGCAGTCGGACAGTCGCCTCACGACAATCAGCCTCGTTCGGAGACGATATCAATAAATCATCTGCATATTGAAGGATCACGGAGCCAGGGGGCAGGACAAGGTCACTCAATGCATCTCGTACTGCTGCAGAGAAGACAGCAGGTGAGTCAATGAAGCCTTGTGGCAGCCTGGTCCATGTGTATTGCTGCCCCCTGTGGGTAAAGGCGAACAGAGGTTGTGTGTCTGGTTCAACGGGGATGCTAAAGAAAGCAGAACAGATATCTACAACACTAAAGTGCGTATGATGATGTGGAATAGATGACATAATAGCTGGGACATCAGGTACAATAGGAGCTCATAGGACAACAATTTCGTTAATTCGCCTCAAATCTTGAGTGAATCTCCACGACCCATCTGGTTTAGGAACTGGATTAACTGGTGTGTTATACGGGCTGTGACATGGGGTGATTACTCCCTTGGCAAGAAGGTCGGTCAGAACAGCGTCAATGCCCAAAGCCTTTTCCTCAGATATGGGGTACTGTTTAACATAAACAGGTTTAGTGTTGTATTTAATAGCAGCTTCATATGGAACACAGTTAACGAAGCCAACATCATTCCGGTGTGATGCCCAGATGGAAATAGGAACCGTTTCTAGTTCCGGGGAGGAAAGGGGGACCGAAACACAGCTGTGGTTTTTAAAAGTTGGGTTGCCTATATGCAGTGCAGAAGTCTCAGAGGTTGATACCGTCAGGCGGGATCCGCTGAAAGAGAGGCACAGATCTAGTTTACTCATCAAGTCACGCTCCCTAACAGATTAAATGGACACTGTGGCATATATACAAAGGCATGCCGAAATCTAAGCTGATCCTCATCGAGCAGACACATCAGGGGGGGTGTAAAGGGGGAATCAAAAGGTTGTCCATTAAATCCCACAGAGCAAATGGACCGAGAGGACAACGGTCCCTCGTATGTAGAGCCCAGAGATGATAATGTGACTCCGGTATCCACTAGAAAGGGGTATAGCTGATTATTAACTACCAAAGTTATAACTGGTAGGTCTGAGTTTAAGAGCGAGGTGCTTGTGCTAGTAAAACATGCATGATTAACCTGGATACCTGGAGCAGGCTCTTGGCCCTGTGGGCAGCCCTAGCGGCGGTATGGGCTTGTTGTTTCTGGAACCCATCGGTCACGCGGAGGGGGAGCCACACAGGGTTGAGTAGGAGGGTTAGACCCATATGGTATTTGGCGAGGGGGAGGAGTGGGCTGCCATGTTGGAACAACCTGTTCTTCATCTCGCAGCCGTTTTCTGCACTCTTCCTGCCAATGTCCTTCTTATTTACAATAATGACACTTACCCGGTCTGCGATTTACTGGTGGTCGCTGCTGAGCGTTACCATGACTACGGCCCCCTCCCTTCTTTCTCCGGGGTGGACCTGGTTGTCGCAGGGGCATACCTGCTTGCACACTCAAACACGCTTTATTAGTTTTCTTTTCAAACATGCCATCAGATTCCAACACTCGCAATTTCTTCTCAATCTCGCCCAGCGCTGAGGACCCGCGATCGGCTAAGTGAGTTTTCAGAACCTCGATCGCCTCGGGTCTGCAATTGGCTATGAACGTATTCACAAACAAAGCATTCTGCGCCTTCAGGTTAACATCCATATTTCCCATATGTATCCACGTACCAATAAACCTCGTCCAAAACTTTCTAATCGGCTCTTTCAGCTCCTGTTTGCAGTTAGTCACCTGTGTTAGATCTCCCCTCTTTCGTCTTTTCTCACATAAATATTCACATAACTTTTTTCCCATTCTCGCGACTTCCTTTGGGTCGCTCCAAATGTATTGAGTCTCAATCTCACATATTTGTACACAGCGCTCGGGTGTGGCTGGGGCTGGGGGTGATGCCTCGGCTTCGTCCTGTTTTATTTTTCCCTTTTCAGCCTGGCTACGGGTCACTGCTCTGCCTTTTTCAAAGTCGTACTCCTTCATCTTTTTCTTTCTATTAACGGGTATGTCGTGTTCAGGGTGTAATTGTGGCACCTCTTCAATAAGACATTCCTCGTCATACTCATCTCCCATGGCTTGAGACAATATAAACCGATAATCTGGTCCGCCCAATTGCTGATTACGGGTTAACCGGATCAGCGTCTGAGTGAACCTCACAGGGTCCAAATTCGGATCGGGCAGGAGTTTTAAAATCCCCAACAAAGCTGTAACATCCGGGGGGGGGGGATTTCAACTCCCGCTGAACTGGTGGCCCATGCCATACCCATATGAACAGGGGCACGCAGTGGCCAGGGCAGTGGATCGGGGCGATCGCCAGGGTCATATTCTGGTTCTGAGTCGGAATCAAAATCAGAACTGTCTTGACTCAGAGGTGGGGGCTGGCGAACTACAACTTTACGCTGTACAGCCGGTGTCGCGACATTTATCGCGCTGAGATCGGGATAGATTGTGGTGATGGGTTTAACAGGTGTCTCATCAACCTGCTTCTCATACAGCGGAGGCAGCGGAGCAGGTGCGCATGGTGCAGACGCACTGACGGGCAAAGTATGTAACGGATCGCGACCGACACTCGTTTTAACTTTTTATTTAAGTTTCGTGTTGACCTTCACTTTTGGTTTAGGAATGGTTTTTAACACAGAGTTTGGAACAAATATTTTCTTTGCTTCATTCCAGGGCTCTCTCATATCATACCAGCATTTATAACATTCTTCCATATAAGGATAATCCCATTCGGGATCGCCCAACGACTCGTGTATCATGCGGTAAGCACTAAACAGGTAACCGGCATCGAATGAATCTGTGGAACGGATTCTGTCCATCCAGCTAAATTATCTAGATACAGTGTAACAAAGTTCACGAGTTCGCATCGATTCATCCATTGTGCAGGGGATTAATTGGGTCCAGGTTTAGGGAATGACAAACCCATGATGTACAGCAATATACTTATCACACGTCAAAAGGTGGAGAGGATAAAAAAAACCCGGCAGTGATATACTTATACTTTACACATAAACAGACAATTGTACCGACAAAAAGACCAGCACTTCTCGTTTGCAGACGTGTAATTTAGTTCAACAAATTATTTTACTTGTTAGCTATGTTTCTCCAGAGAAAACCAAGGGTTTCTCGAGAACTTCTCCGTCTCCTTCCCCTGGGGAAGGTCAGACTCGCTCCCTCGTGTTTAGTGATCCCGTCAAGTCACGGAGGATCACCTAGTATTAATCTTCAATTGAGAGTAACACTCTGCAGAGAAGTGTGTGGCGGGGAGCTCCCAGAACAAATGAGGAACAAACTACTCTCTTGTTAAAAGGAGGAGTTTATTCGCACAGGCAGGCTGTATCTCAAATGTTCAACAGAAGAGAGGGCGCTCCTCTCATTTATACATGCACAGACCATCCCTGTGCATGCAAGCAGCAGGGTGGGCTCAATATTGCTATTCTAACATAGGCAATAAATTCTACCATATATGGAAACAAGCACATTCTTTCTCACGCAAGCATGTTCGTGCAGACTGAGCATAATTCTTCTGTATGTCGCATAGCGGACAGGAAGCATAATACCTTGAGAGGAAATGATAAGCCTGTCTTTGGCACATAGAGACCTTTCACATACAAGGTGAAAGGTGTGAAATATGGTGACAGGGGTCACAGAGAACATAAGAAAGGACACAATGTTCACAATGTTCTGAGTCAACGTAGATATAAGAAGATATAATATTCCTTCAGGGTGAGTTTCCCAAAACGTTCTTAGCGCTAAGTAGGCTACTTCATAACCTCATACATTTCATACGAGGTTACGAAGTACATAGCGCTAAGAACGTTTTGGGAAACTCACCCCAGTTCAGTTAAATGTGTTCAGTTCAGTAGATATATGCGGCTTTTAGCCCGGTGCAGCTTATAAAACATTTTCCATTTTTTTTACTTTGTAGGTGCGGGTAATATTATGAATGAATTATATTATAATTTTACATATTGTACATAAATAAATAGTAAAAAAAGACACTTTTTATTTATTTTTTTACTACACATTACATCTACAGTGGTTTATTTGCCCCGACTTAAGTTTGTGTGACCGTATCAATGATGTAAGTTACTGAAAATATTTACTCAAGTGCAATTAATTATTTCAAAAACAGTCACTCACTGATCGAGGGAATGCTGAAAGCAGCGTTCCTATTCCGTATATTTGGATTGTAAGATATGCCAGAAGTAGCACATCTGTGTTTTTACTTTTACATGTTGTACATTTTGCACATTGTTAAAAAACTGCAAATTTCATACACAAATCTGATCTCCTGCGTGCTTAAGATGTACTTGATATGAAAAGTATAACATTTACAGATTTTGATTGCAATTGAATGCTTTTCTTAAATATACATTGTCATAGTCTATGGACCCCCTAAAATAGCTTTGGCCACCCTCTGGCCACCCCAAGGATAAAAGTCTAGCTCCGCCACTGGCCATAGGCCCTCCCACACAGAGGACTGCGGGCAGCCAGTCAGGCCCTTCTGATCCATCCCAGTTGAAAATTGTGGTCGAATCAGAAACTAAAGCACCGCCATACTTTAGGGGTGATGGTTCGGATGCTTTCTATATCCAAGAATGGGAGGATATGATGAAGTGTTACATATCTAGGTCCAATTGTGAGACACATGCAGAGAGGTTTGATCTGACAATGTCCGGATTGTTAGGCAAGGCTAGAGACATAGTGAAAGTTTTCCTTTCTTTGCCGACCGGAGCTAGGTGATGCTGACCTACTGGCTGCAGTGTTTGATATCCTCAGGCGCAACTTTAGCAAACTGGCCTACTCTAGTCTACCCATGAAGGATTTTTATAACACTTT
Organism: Brachyhypopomus gauderio; assembly: GCF_052324685.1. Taxonomy (NCBI): domain Eukaryota; kingdom Metazoa; phylum Chordata; class Actinopteri; order Gymnotiformes; family Hypopomidae; genus Brachyhypopomus; species Brachyhypopomus gauderio. The sequence continues at coordinate 33,908,535 of NC_135211.1, read as the reverse complement.
GCCACAGCCCGGTGAGTGTGCTATGGATTACTGGATCCGCTTGAACAAATCTATTGATGCAGCTAACAAATGTCTCCGCAGGAGGGGTAGGCTAGTTGAGGATGCTGGTGCTGAGGATGCCATGATGTTTGTCACTCACTGCCCTGATCCCAACCTCTTTCTAACATTTCAACTAAAGCCACCAGAGGAATGGACTGCGGGCGAGGTACAGAGACGTCTGGACAACCATGTTGGACAGTCTAGAGGTTTGATGGTTCAGTCCCAGCAAACTATGAGCATGGTCTGCTCTGCCCAGACCCAAATTAACCCCATCTGCCAATACACATGTGATTCTCCTGTAGCGGTTGGTGGGCCAGTGAATCATTTCAGTTCCCCATCCGGGCCTGTTAGTGATCAGGGTCAGGTTCAGTCTGTAGTAGGTCAGCAGAGCCATCTTTCACCTGGCACTCCCGTTATGCAAACGTCATGTGCTACTTCAGCACCGTCTGCGGCCGAGCATGCTACTCAGCAATTGATGGGTGTATTTGACAGTTTTGTCTCTGTGCACTTCATCTGTTGGCAGTGACCCGCGTGGTCGTGAACGGTTTGACCGATCCCAGGGCCGGCAAGGCTGGCAGCATGCTGCATGCAGAGTCTGTAAATCGGCAGAGCACACAACACACCCACACTGCAAGTTGTTTAGGTTGAGTCTTACCTGTTTCAAATCTGGCCACGTGAAACGCGATTGCCCTTTAGTAGCTCAGCAGTCACCCAGACCCGTGCTTCCCCCATCTGATGCTGATTTAAACTAGCTAGTCCATGTGATCAGAGGGTAAACATGGACGGCATTAGGAACACCCTCACTGAAGTGCTGGACCCATTTTCTATATATATGAACTGTTGTGAAAGCTTTCTTAATGATAAAGTCATTTTTGAGGGCTTGCAGAAGCTTGGGGGAGCTAGTGAATTGTTCTATACTCCGGTTTTAGGGATGCTTGATTCTGGGAGCATGTCATGCACTATGAGTACTGAAGCGCTGAACAAAATAAGGGCCGCTGGTATAGTGTTGAAACCTCAGCCTGTCCCAGAGAGAGTAGTGTTTGTTGGCTGTGGTGGCCTCCTTACGCAACCAGATTGTATCTATGAGCTGGATATTGAAGTTTGTGGTGGCAAATTTACAGTGCCAACATTTCTAGTATCAGGGCAGTGGGATGAGTTGATTGCGGGCAGTAATGTACTCCGCCCTATTATCCAAATGCTGAAATCTGATCCAAAATACTGGGAGTTAGTGTCCTCTAAGAGTACAGACCCAGAGTGTGAACAGTTCCTCCAGCTCCTGAGCTGTGTTTCCCAATGGCAGGGTTCAGGGGACCCAGACAAGATTGGCACAGTGAAGATGAGGCAAGCGGTCACCCTGCTGCCTTGTCATGAACACATAGTGTGGGGCAAGCTGCCACCCTCGTCCCCTATGTCCCCGAGCAGCACAGTTATTGTTGAACCCTCGTCCACCCATTCCTCTCCGAGGAACATATTGGTTGGGCGGGTTGTGACACCAATGTGGGGAGACCGGTGGATCCCAGTGAAAATCTTAAATCCCACGCATGTGCCTGTGTTGTTGAAACGAAATACAAACATTGCAGATGTCTTTGCATGTACTGCATTGGAGGACTTCTCTTTTTCTAGGCCTCTTTTTCAGGGCCTATGTGAAACTCATTGTATTCAGTCAGAGACGCCACGTGAACCATCACACTCTGTGTCTGATTATGTGCAATAACTTGAGGACTGTGGGCTATCCGATATTGACATCAGGGGCTGTGAGGTATCAGATGAGTGGCGGAAGAGACTAGCTGACCTAGTACTGTCTTATCAGGACATATTCTCCAGAGGCAAGCTGGACTGTGGTGAAGCAAAGGACTTCGTGCACCACATTCATCTCACTGATGAACAACCCTTCGGCTACCGTACCGCCGTGTGCCCCCAGCACATTATGAACACTTGAGGGAAGTGTTGAGTGACATGGAGATGAAGGGCATTATCAGTAAGTCGATCAGTGAATATGCTTCACCTCTAGTCATGGTGTGGAAGAAGTCTGGTGACATGAGGATATGCACAGACTTCCGCCGGCTTAATGCAAAAACAGTTAAGGATGCCCACCCTCTGCCACATTAAGCTGACTGCTTGGCATCACTTGGTGGTAATGCACTCTTTTGTTCTATGGATTTAACGTCGGGGTTTTACAACATCCCCCTTCATAGATCTGACAGGCATTACACAGCTTTCACCACGCCTTTGGGTCTGTACGAATATAACCGTCTCCCACAAGGTTTGTGTAACAGCCCGGCGTCGTTTATGAGAATGATGCTCAGCATCTTTGGTGACCTTTGGTGAAATTTTTCCAGTCTGCTATGCTACCTTGATGACTTGTTGGTGTTTGCACCCTCCGAAGGGGAGGCTCTGGAAAGGCTGGAAATAGTTTTCCGTCGTTTGAGAGCCAATAATTTAAAATTGACGCAAAAAAAATGTCACTTCCTCAGATGGTCAGTGCAGTTTTTGGGTCATGTGGTGGATGCGAGATCTCATGGATTCTGATGGCTGCACCCCGTCACAGCGGAAAGTGCGCTCCTTCTTTGGCATGGTGTTGTTTTACTAGCACTTTATCCCAGGGTGTTCCCGGATTGCCAAACCACTATATGCACTGACAGCGGGTCAGAAGAGGAGAATTAAAGGATATGGAGGCAGTAAGGCTGGTACATATCGAGTGTTGTGTCCTCATGACTGCGAAAGGGCATTTGAAGAGCTTAAATCTGCACTTTTGAACTGTGTGGTCCTGACTCATCCTGATTTTGGGAGGCCTTTCATTCTTTCAACTGATGCTTAGCTGCAGGGGTTGGGTGTTGTTTTGTCGCAGGTTACACCTGGTGCAGACAAGGCTAGGCCTGTAGCCCTTGCGAGCAAGTCTCTCAGTCGCAGCCAAACAAAATATCCGGCACATAGGCTCGAATTTTTGGCCTTGAAATGGGCTGTGTGCGACAAATTCAGCCACTGGCTTAAGAGCCACAAATTTACTGTATGGACTGATCTTAACTTATATTTTGACCAAGTCAAAACTGGATGCCTGTGAGCAACGGTGGTTTTCCAAACTCGCCCCGTACTGTTTCGACATTAAATACGTCCCAGGCAGACACAATGTGGTTGCGGACGCACTGAGTAGAGTTCCTTTTGTGAAGCCTCTGTCCCAGCGCCTCCTGTCAGAACCGTACTCTGCGTTGCTTGACCAGGTCTGTGATGTGGGAGACGAGAATGTGCAGAGTGCATTGCATTTAACCTGTCAGCCTCAATCCCTGGAAAATCCACCTGACTCGAATGCTGGTGTAGTCACCATGTCAGAAGGCGAAACCTCTGCCTTAATGTCTTCTGTTAGAGACTGGGATGCAGGTCCCTCACAGCGTGCTGCATCTCTGGTTGAGCACTTGTCGTCAGTGGTCCCACCTAGTCAGGACGTTTTCTCTGAGTTGCATTTGACTGATCTCCTTTCCCATCAGGAGTCAGATCCTGTTGTTTCCAGGGTAGCTTTCTATGTTGGGAGACAACGCCGGCCTTCAAGGCGTGAGCATTGTGGTGAATGTGTGCAGACCCTTAGGATTCTGAAACAGTGGGATAAACTCACATTTTTGGATGGCATACTCTACCGAGTCACGAGAAACCCTATGACTAAACACAAGAGGTTCCAGTTTGTTGTACCTAACTCCCTGAAAGCGCTGGTCTTGTCTGGTGTTCATGACAATGCGGGTCACCAAGGTCAACCACGCACACACTCATAAGCTCGCCAGCGCTTCTTCTGGTATGATATGGAGAGAGATGTTCGTGACCATGTAAGAAACTGTCACAGATATGTTCATAGTAAAACTTTAGAGCCTGCAGCAAGAGCCCCTTTGGAGAGTATTAAGACCTGCGCTCCATTGGAACTTGTATGCAATGATTTTTGGTCGGCTGAGGACAACAACAAGAAGTCTGTAGATATTTTGGTGATCTCTGACCACTTCACCAAGTTGGCACATGCATTTCGATGTCAAGACCAAACTGCACGAACAGTTGCAAAAAAAGCTTTGGGATGAATTTTTTTGTGTTTATGGTTTCCCTCAGCACATTCACTCCAACCAGGGAGCAAACTTTGAGAGCGAGCTAATCGTGGAGCTCCTTAATTTATGTGGTGTTCAGAAATCTCACATGACTCCTTACCATCCTATGGGCAATGGACAAACGGAGAGGTTTAACCGTTCTCTCGGTAAGATGTTGCGGTCTTTACCTCCAGGATCTAAACAGAAATGGCCGCAGATGATTCAGTCGATGACTTTTGCATACAACTGCACTGCCCATGAGACCACCGGATTTGCACCATTCTATTTGATGTTCGGTAGGATTCCCAGGTTACCGGTTGACCTCATGTTTAAAAATGTCCTTCATGATAGTAACGTTTGTGATTATAACGCCTATGTTACATCTCTGGTGGATAATTTGTGTTCTGCCATGCTTTTAGCGCAGCGTAACAGCATGAAAGAACAGAAACGACAGTCTGACCAGTATAATAAAAGGGCCAAGGGTCTTCCTCTCTCTCTTGGGGATCAAGTACTGGTAGCTAAATTATGGGGAAACGGAAGCTTTCTGATAAGTGGGAGCCAGTTCTTTACACGGTGGTAGCCTCAAAGCCTGATCTGCACGTTTACAAGATCAGGGATCGAGAGGGAAATGAGCGTGTGGTGCACCGCAACCTACTCTGTCACGTCCAGCCCCTCCTAGCTCCCCGCTCCCATTCGTTCCTCTCTCTGTCTGTCATGCCCTCGTCGTTAGTCCCTTACACCTGAGTCTCGTTTCATCGTCTTGTTTCTGTGTATAAAAACCCCCTAGTGTTTTACTCACGTGTCGGTCATTCCTTGTCTGTTCATCCATGACTTTTGTTCTTGCTCTTAGTGCCACTCCTAGTCCTCGTTTGTTGAGTTATGTCTTCCTGGGTTTAGTGCTTGTGTTTTCATTGTTATGTAAATGTGCCATATTTTGACAATTGTGATATTTTACACCGCAATCGAAATTTGTCCTCCGCTTTTAACCCATCTGTGCAGTTAACACACACACACGTTTATGCTGTAGTTAGCTTCTTCCTAGTTGCCCCTGTATTCATTGTCTCTCCTGTGTCATGTTCTCCCCGTAATATGTATATGGTTTGTTAGTTGTTATGTCCTCGTGAGTTAACATAAACGTAAACGTGAACGTAAAATGGACACAAATTAAGTATTATATCGCAATCTATCGATCGCGGGTGGTTGGCGCCAAAGCGAACTAGTAACTCATTGAATCATAGATATGGATCAGATAAATAAACAAGATTTTTTTTTCGGATGTGATATATCGGAAGTGTGCTGTGAGAGCGTGTGAAAACGGTCAAATGCGTGTGTGTCATGCTCAATGCGTGAGCGTTGGCAACCCTGAAAACATACTCTCTGCAACCATCACCCGGCCAACATAACACAAAAAAAGTGATTATTAAGACAGAGAGCAGATAAATGTGACTTACAGTCAGTGGGAAACCTGCGTAATCACGTGCTGACCTTGGTCATATGCAGGTCATATGCACGCTTTGAGCGTGAGACTCACGCATATTTAGCGATTTCACACGCTCTCACGCCACACATGGAATTTCTCACGCTTGAATATTATTATTAATTTATTTTTTTAAATAATCTAATCGCCGCACACCGCAGCATATTCAGCCAATCCATTGGTTGTATATTATAACAGGTTGAACCAATCAGAATATAGATCGCGCTGTTTCTTGGTAGACTTTAGCCAGCCCGCTCCCCAACCACACACACACACACACAGCCGCTACACTAACCATCACGACAGATTCCAATCCCCCCCGCCTGAAAAAAAGCTCACGCCCACCAAACTTGAGAGATCTGGTCATATGAAATACATTTTAATGATTTTTAAAGTGTATAATAACTTCAATTTTTAAAACTATAGTTTTTTATTTCATATCAGAATATTTTGACGGCACCCCCGATGAAGACAGACGGCACCCCAGGGTGCCGCGGCACCCCGGTTGAGAAACGCTGATTTAGCTTACCCGTTTGGTTGTGTCTTCTCCTTGGTTTAGCGTAGCTACCCTTTTGCCTTCTGTGTTTTGTCCTTTGGTTTACCTCTGTCTTTCCATTAAATCTTTCGAAATCTGCACTTGCGTCACTCCTGCTGATCTCCCGCTCCGTGAACCATTCCAGAATGTCCGACCCGAAAAGCAAGACGCAGCAGAATGTCAGAACGTTAGGAAAACCAAACCAATCGTTTAACCTGGACACCTTCACGAAGCAGCTGGACTCATGCCAAGCAGAGCTCGTCAGAGACGCCACTGGTAGGCCCGTGGCGCTACCATCGCATTGTCCCTGTCCAGAGGAGTACGATGGTGAGAGTGGTTGGATTGAGATGTTTATTTTCCGGTGCACTACTTATTTACGATTTCTCATGGTCCCCAAACCACCAGAGGACATTCAGGTACTGTTCATGTGGTCCCTGTTAAAGGGAAAAGCCCTAGAATTGGGCAAATATCGTCAGCACACCGGGGTGCAGACGCCTGGACAGTGGCAGGATTCTGCCAATTCATGTGTAAGAGGTTTGGTGGGGGGGACATGTGGGTCTGCTCCTCAGTCTCTCCAAGGAATACAAGGAATACGCTCCTCAGTCTCTCCAAGGGGAGGCTCAGGACCTCCCCTCCTTGGGATGACTGCGCTCCAGGAGCCACACCCATCGTTGACGACTGCGTGATGGCCCCGCTGCCTGACGGCGTCTGCACGACGGCCCCGCTGCCTGACGGCGTCTGTGTGGCGGCCCCGCTTCCCGATGACGTTGGCTCGGCGGCCTCGCTGCCAGATGACGTCGGCCCCGCGACTCCGCCCCCTGATGACGTAGATCCTGAGGCTCCGCCCTTGGATGGCTTCTGTTCCGTAGCTCCGCCCTCGGATGGCTTCTGTTCCGCAGCTCCGCCCTCCGATGACTGCGTTCCAGTGGCCACACCCTCCGATGACTGCGTTCTGGTGGCCACGCCCCCCGATGACAGCATGGCCACGCCCCCTGATGACTGTGTTCCGGTGGCCACGCCCCCGATGACTCCGTTCCAGTGGCCACGCCCCCCAATGACTGCGTTCCGGTGGCCATGCCCCCCGATGACTGCATGGCCACGCCCCCCCCGATGACTTTGTTCCGGTGGCCACGCCCCCCGATGACTCCGTTCCGGTGGCCACGCTCCCCGATGACTCCGTTCCGGCGGTCACGCTCCCCGATGACTCCGTTCCGGCGGTCACGCTCCCCGATGGCTTTCCGGCGGTCACGCCTCCCGACGACGTCTGCTCGGCGGCTCCGCCCCCCGACGACGTCTGCCCGGCGTCTCCGCCCCCCGACGACAAGCGATCTTGTAAAGTTGGCAACCCTTAGAAAATTATTTGCCTAATTGGTGGGGCGTGGAGTGCGGGGAGCGCCGATAGTATGTTTGCATACACCTCAGAAAGTAAGTAGTTGCAACCCTGGTCAGACCTTTAGACCACAAGTCAATTACTTGACTTACTTACTTATTGTGCTTACATTTAAGGCGAGACACGGCAGGCAAAAACATCGTTTTATCATGCACTGGTCAATTTTGAGGTTTTAGGCTATTTTGATTCTGTAACATGTGTAGGAGCCGTGTCATATTTGCAGCTTTAATGGTTTGTTCTGAGTGTGCGCCCTCTATAGGTGAGCCGTTCCTATAAATTGGCGACTGAGATGCAGAGCCGGAGAGGGGCAGACCAGCAATACCATTGTTGACCTCAGCTGGTTCAGTTGGCACGCCAGTTCGCTTGTTGTGAGGCCTGCAGCCATTGGGGCCTGCTAACCAGAGCAACTCCGCTTACTTGGGGATACGCAAATACTTCATGCTACTATTGCTGTTTTCATTTGTTACTTTGGTTTTTTCCTTTTTTCTTTGTTTAAACATTTGCTTGCAATAAATATCAGCATCAATCAGAAGTCGATTCTCTTTGGATTTATTGGAGGCCAGCTGCGAGTCCGACAATAACACTGCCCTCTCCTGAGTGGTAAAGACAATCTATCTGGAGATTGGAGGCAAGGGGTTACAGGACAAACCCTAAACTGTTTTACCATTACAGTACGTCAACAATGTGCTGTGGATTATTCGCGGATTGAATCCTTGGAATTGCACTTGTTTGAGGACAACAGGAAGCTGCGGCTGCACAATGGCAAGTTGAACAATGAAATGCTTCAACGGAGGTTCGTGCCTTTCGATGTTAGATTTGGATGGGTTTCTCGTTAATACATAATACGGGAGGAATTTAGAAGTAAATTCGGTCTAAGATTTTTTAGATGATGGACTGCGATTTTGTTTGTATCTGCTTTTGAACGTATCCAGTCCTGTAGCGTTTAGTGAATTTGGTTCGATTTTTGTGATTTTGAAAGTGGCTTTTTTCAGTAAGTATGGCTGAGAAGGCAATGACCGACGCTTTGAATGGTGACACGGCGGCACGTTTGCGCTCAGCCAGATCTGGAAAAATGTCTCATATCACTCGGAGAATGAACATTTTGAATCAGTTGATGGCCAGCAAAGATTATATTGATGAAGTGAAGGTAAACATGTCTAAATTCAGTGAATACCTCTCCGAGTTTGACGAATTACATACATCTTACGTCGGTATGTTAAATGAGGAAGAGCGCGTTAAAGACGATGAAACATGGTATCAGTCAAGACGAGCTCAAATAACTGCTTTTACCGCAAACGTGGAAGAATGGATTATGGCTGTGGAGAATCCCAGTTCCATTACCACTGTTTTTTCTGATAATGTTGATGCTGAGTCCGACTTTAACGACGCTGCATCACACAAGTCAACGGAATCAAACGCATCAAGTGAGACGTCAAAGTCATTGCGCATTAACACAGAGGCTGAGAGAGCTGCTTTAATGGCTAAAGCTTTGAAATTACAAGAGAAACATGTTATTCAGGAACAGGAAGAAAAGCTTAGGAAAAGGAGGGAAACTTTAGAATTGAGCGCTGAGATAGATGCAGCAACTGCGAAAATAAACTATTTAAAAAAGGCTGCAGCTGAGCCTTATTTAGTATCAGTACCTTTGTTAGGTGCTGAAGCCATCAAAGCCACAGCCGACACTTTAGCTGCCACACATGTTCCATTGGGTGAAATGTTGACCAGCTCTCTTAATCTTTATGGAACGTCCAATCCAGCAGTCAGGCCTAAAGCAGGCGTTCATGTACAATTTCCCATACTTGATGTGGGCTCAGATGCTGATTATACCAGGTCTTCCTTTTATCCAAGAGCCATTGGTGAAGTGAGGACTCAACCACAACACACTTCAGCTCGTAGTCTCCCCTCTGCTGTTCCTACCACCATTCCTTCTACCCATTCTTTCACTTCCCATCCAGCCACAGGCTCTGGTCAGCCTGCTGTGCCTCACCAGCAGACTCAATCCAGTTCTTCGCATGAAAGTTACGTGGATAAAATCTTGGAAAACCAGAGTGAGTTAACAAGGATGCTCATGAAACAGCAACTTCTGTCTACATTGCCACAAGGTAACATTCCTATTTTTGAGGGCCATGTTCTTGAGTATCAGTCCTTTATTCATTCCTTTGAAAATATGATTGAACGCAAAACTGATAACAGTAGAGACCGCTTGCAGTTTCTGATTCAGTATACTAAGGGACAAGCACAACGGCTGGTCAAGAGTTGTGAATATATGGCACCCGATAGAGGGTATGAGAGGGCAAAGGTATTACTGAAGGAACACTTTGGAAACGAATACAAGATTTCATGTGGCTATCTGGACAAGGCTCTTTCTTGGCCCCAGATAAAATCTGAGGATTCCAAAGGGTTGCAGGATTATGCCATGTTTCTCAGGAGCTGCTGCAATGCTATGGAGGATATGGAGTATATGGAGGAGCTGGATACAGTATCCAATATGAGAAGCATCACCCTCAAGTTGCCGTACAAGCTCAGAGAGAAATGGCGCAACAAGGCATATGAGCTACATGAGCATCGTAATCGGAGAGTACGAATCTTAGATCTTGTCTCTTTTATTGAAAAACAAGCTTTTATATCAGCTGATCCAGTCTTTGGTGATCTTCAAGATCAGACACCCAGTAGGGGAAAGCTTAAGCCTATCTTGAAGTCACCACCTTTAAAGTCATCTGGCACTAGCTATGTTACGAGTGTATCTCTCCCCCTAAAAGAGGCAAAGTTTCAACCTTCTTGCATCCTTTGTCACTCAAAGCACACTTTGGATAATTGTAAGGATTTTGCAAAGAAAGTTCATAAAGATAAGCTCAGCCTTTTAAAGGCCAACAGGATATGCTTTGGATGTCTTCAGGCCACAAACCATATCAGTAAGGATTGCAAACAACGTCTCACATGTAACATTTGTAAAGGGGCACATCCAAGTGTCCTACATATTGGGAGAAACACAGTACAACAAGCGGACAAGATCTCTGGTGTTATAGGTAGCGCATTAGCAGAGTTATGTGGTCACATAGGGGCTGGAGATCAAGAGAGTGTTCTTCCTATTGTTCCCGTTAAGGTCAAGGCAGCAAAGGGCAGCCATGTCTTGCAGGTCTACGCTCTCTTGGATCCTGGGTCGTCTGCCACCTTCTGCTCTGAGGAGCTGATGTCGCGCCTCCATATGAAAGGTAAAAGGACACACATTCTTCTTCGGACTATGAATCAGGAATTGTCTGTTCCCACTTATGTAGTTCCAGGATTGGAGGTTTCAGCATTGGATGGCGATAACTTCCTTTCTCTTCCAAGTACCTTTACACAAAAGGAAATGCCTGTCACCATAAACAGCATTCCCAAGCAAAGTGACTTGAAGCCTTGGGCATATTTAAGTAAGATAACTCTCCCCACCATCAGTTCCAAGGTAGAGCTTTTGATTGGTACGAATGCCCCTAACCTTTTAGAACCTTGGGAGGTTGTTAATAGCCAAAACGGGGGTCCCTATGCGGTCAGGACACGATTGGGGTGGGTTGTAAATGGGCCCTTAAGAAGTTCTGTTATTAGTGGTGACTGTGCAACTGTGAATAGGATCTCTGTGGTGGATCTGGAAAAGCTGTTGATTTCACAGTATAATCAGGATTTTAATGAGGTTGCGTCACAGGAAAAGACTGAAATGTCTATTGAGGACAAGCAGTTTTTAGGGATAGCCAACAGAGCTTTCTTGGACGATGGACATTATAGTCTGAATTTGCCCTTTAGGGAACCCGGTGCGTTTATGCCGAACAATCGGCAAGTTGCAGAACAGCGCTTGCAAAGCCTGAAAAGGAAAATGAAAAGGGATGAGCAATATCAATATGACTACATCACATTTCTCAATGACAGCCTGGAGAATGACTATGCTGAGGAAGTTCCAGAGGAGGAATTGGTAACATCACCAGGAAAAGTATGGTATTTACCACACCATGGTGTTTACCATCCTAAAAAGAAAAAGCTCAGAGTGGTGTTTGATTGCGCTTCTTCTTTTCACGGTGTTTCTCTTAATGCGGCACTACTCCAGGGTCCGGACTTGACCAACTCCCTCATTGGAGTCATCATGAGATTCCGCAAAGAGCCTATTGGAATCATGGCTGATGTCAAGTCAATGTTCCATCAGGTTAGGGTGGCAAAGTCTGATGTGAACTATTTGCGATTCCTCTGGTGGCCACAAGGTGACACCAGTCAGAACCCAAGGGAACACCGTATGCTTGTACACATATTTGGTGCTGTGTCTTCCCCAAGTATTGCAAGCTTTGCTCTGCAAAAAACCGCTGCTGACAATGAGAGCTGTTTTCCCCCTCAGGTGACAGAGACCCTTCGGAGTAACTTTTATGTGGACGATTGTGTCAAGTCTGTGGCCAAAGAATCGGAGGCCATTCAGTTGGTACAGGATCTTACTGCATTGTGCAGTAGAGGTGGGTTTCAGCTTACTCAGTGGGTCAGCAATAGCAGGGCTGTTCTTGCATCCATTCCCGTAGAACACCGAGCCAAGGGAACTAAGTCATTGGACCTGGACAAAGACCATTTGCCTGTGGAAAGAGCACTGGGGCTGCAGTGGTGTGTGGACTCTGACAGGTTCCGTTTCAACATCACCTTAGGCCAAAAGCCGCACACCCGCAGAGGTATGTTATCCGTTGTCAGCTCCATTTTTGATCCTCTTGGGTTTCTTGCCCCTCTAATTCTTCCAGCCAAGCAGTTGTTACAGGAGCTCTGCGGTAGAGGCATTGGATGGGATGAGCCATTACCGCAGCCTGTGCTTGACCGGTGGATGGCATGGACCGGTAGCCTGGAGAGGATCAAGAACTTCAGTGTGCCACGCTGTCTGAAACCCCAGGGCTATGGAGTGACGAGGTGTGTCGAACTGCACCACTTTGCTGACGCCAGTGAGAGTGGCTATGGCTCTGTCAGCTATTTAAGACAAGTGAATGAACAGGATGTGGTGCATGTCGCCTTTGTCCTTGGAAAGTCTAGAGTCCTTCCACTAAAGACCATCACTGTTCCTAGACTGGAGCTGGCCGCTGCAGCACTGCTGGTGAAGGTAGACCGGTTGCTTAGGAGAGAACTGCACCTCCACTTAAAGCCCTCGATTTTCTGGACTGACAGCCAAACAGTGTTGAAATACATCGCAAATGACTCGGCAAGGTTTAAGACTTATGTTGCAAATAGAGTCTCGCTGATCCGAGACAATACAAATCCGTCTCAATGGAGATACGTGAGCAGCAACGACAATCCTGCTGATGACTGTTCCAGAGGACTAAACGCAAGAAGGTTCTTTGAACAGAGGAGGTGGCTTTATGCCCCTGAATTCCTTTGGAAGTCTGAGGACAGTTGGCCAACAATTGGAGCCTTGGGCTCTGTGTCTCGAGAAGATCCAGAGACAAAGAAGAACGCCATCGCGTTTGCCGCTGTGGTGAAAGCTGAAACACCCACAGACCGGCTTATTCTGTACTTCTCCGATTGGATGAGACTACTAAAAGCAGTGGCATGGTATCTCAGACTAAAAAGAGTTTTGACCATGAGGTTGAAAGGAGGAAAAGGATTCACCTCATCGCATGGTGCTTGTTCTAAAAGGGGAAAGATGGGTATCAAGTCTAAGGACTTCAGGAGTTCTACTGGTGGTCAGCTCTTTACAGCGAATGACATTGTGGAAGCAGAACGGGCTGTCGTTGCCTACGTCCAACGACAGGCATTTCCCACAGAAGTTGCATCACTGGGTTCTAACCCATGTAGGCTGTATAGGAACAGCAATCTCTGCCGACTGGATCCTGTGCTGGACGACGGCATTTTGAGAGTAGGTGGCCGACTGCATAAATCTGCAATGCCTGTGGAAACCAAGCACCCTTGTATTCTGCCCAAAGAGTCCCACATTTCAATTCTCCTGTTAAAACACATTCATGAGCGCAGCGGTCACAGTGGGAGAAACCACATGCTCTCAAAGCTGCGGGAAAGATATTGGATTTTACAGGGCAACTCTGTTGCAAGAAAGGTACTTTCGAGATGCGTCACATGTCGAAGGCTGAAGGGCAGAGCTTGTGAACAAAAGATGGCGGACTTGCCTCTGGAGAGGATCCTGCCTGATCTCCCTCCCTTTACTAATGTGGGAATGGATTACTTTGGCCCTATTGAAGTAAGGCGGGGAAGAAGCACTGTAAAAAGGTATGGAGTTCTTTTTACCTGTATGTCTAGCAGAGCAATACATCTGGAAGTTGCTTACTCGTTGGATACTGACTCATGTATTCATGCGCTGAGGAGATTTGTGTGTAGGAGAGGCCAGGTGAAGCACATCAGGTCCGACAATGGGACGAACTTGGTGGCAGCTCATGCGGAGCTAAAACGGGCCCTGATGTCATTAAACGAGGAAAGGATCCGAGAGTCCCTACTTCCTGATGGGATCGAATGGAGCTTCAATCCACCAGCTGCATCCCATCATGGCGGCGTTTGGGAAAGGCTCATTCGCTCTGTTCGGCAAGTGCTGAACTCTACACTCCGTCAGCAATCTATTGATGATGAAGGTTTCCAGACCATGCTTTGCGAGGTAGAGGCAATCCTTAACAGCCGCCCCCTCTCTACGGTGTCCTCAGACCCACATGATCTGGAACCATTGACCCCTAATCATATTCTCCTACTTAAGTCTATGCCGATTCTACCTCCTGGGACTTTCTCGAAGTCCGATCTCTATGCCAGACGTCGCTGGAAACAGGTCCAGTATATGGCTGACCTGTTCTGGCACAGATGGACCAAAGAATATCTTGTCTTACTGCAAGAAAGGCAGAAATGGAGAACGGTTAAGAAGAACCTAAATGTTGGAGACGTTGTCCTAGTAGTGGACCCCACTGCTCCTCGGGGTTCCTGGCCATTAGGAAGAGTTTTGGAGACCAAGCCTGACGGCAAAGGGCTAATTCGGTCCGTTAAGCTAAAGACCAAAACATCATTCCTCGAAAGACCCGTTACCAAGTTGTGTCGACTTCTTGAGGCAGAAGAATGATCATTATCTCCTGGTTACACTAAAAGGGAAGTACCACTTGCACATCATGCAATTCATGTAGGAGGTTATACCGACTGCTTACTGACATAATTTTTGTGGCTCCTCTTGTCCATGTTAAAATAATTGATCTATGATCATTTAAGGGGCTGGTGTGTAGGAGCCGTGTCATATTTGCAGCTTTAATGGTTTGTTCTGAGTGTGCGCCCTCTATAGGTGAGCCGTTCCTATAAATTGGCGACTGAGATGCAGAGCCGGAGAGGGGCAGACCAGCAATACCATTGTTGACCTCAGCTGGTTCAGTTGGCACGCCAGTTCGCTTGTTGTGAGGCCTGCAGCCATTGGGGCCTGCTAACCAGAGCAACTCCGCTTACTTGGGGATACGCAAATACTTCATGCTACTATTGCTGTTTTCATTTGTTACTTTGGTTTTTTCCTTTTTTCTTTGTTTAAACATTTGCTTGCAATAAATATCAGCATCAATCAGAAGTCGATTCTCTTTGGATTTATTGGAGGCCAGCTGCGAGTCCGACAATAACACTGCCCTCTCCTGAGTGGTAAAGACAATCTATCTGGAGATTGGAGGCAAGGGGTTACAGGACAAACCCTAAACTGTTTTACCATTACAGTATTCTTTCAAACTGTTGGAAAGAAAATGTCCAAATTAAACATTTAGGTGTTTATTTATCTACACTTTGTCTGGATGCGCCTGTAGATTTTTCCTAAATTCATGAAAAGTTAGCATTCTTACGGAGCATGAACCGCCGCTCCAGTTATCTGTACCCTGTCATCATGGGTATCGTTATAAAGCTCTCTTTCTCCTGAACAAGCGTATCTGATCCAAATATGGTCATTTCCTTTCTATCAGCAACCAATCGTGAAAGAAAAGAGGGTGATCTAAAGGCAAGCTTGACATCTCATTGGCTGGTGTCGATTTCTGAGAACGTGATTCGTTCAGATGCGTCACGTGGTCACATGCGCTTACACTTCCTGGTTTAGCTTTTCAGCATCTTTATAATATAAAAATGCCGAAAGTAGTACTTTTAACAGCATCTCAGAAAAGACAACAACTGTCACTTGCGAGAAGATGCAAGGTGAAACTTGCAAAAATCAATTAGATAATGAAATGCTTTCACGCAGTGCATCGGTGCGTAAGCTGTTCTTCAGAAATAAGTAGACTTTAGATAGCGGGGCGGACCGATGCGCCGCACAGCGAAGCGCGTTTGAACTAATTACTGGATCAATTTGTCCTAATTGTGTAGGTACGGGTCTTAAAATTAATATCAAACCACGGATTTTGCAGCAGTTTGAATTTAGAGTGCAGTCTGTGTGAAAGAGATGGATACAGCAAAACTGTATATACATCTATGCATCTTCAAGGTGTAACTAGGGAAGATGTGGCATTTGAAGTGAACATGCGAATGGTGTGCTCTTAGCACACGAGTTAGGGTTGGGGCATGCAGGTTTACAAAAATAATACAGGTATGGGACAGGGTTGAGATAGAGACAAGAAGCTGATCCACCGACTAAAAGTGCCCTGTCTTTCAATAATGTGTTGTCAGTTTTACTTTTACCCTACAGATTTTTTTATTTATTGGCAGAATGGACAAAACATTAAGTTTAATACAAATTATGAATAAAAGTGAATGAATACAATGTTTTATGAATAAACGTTTTAAACACATATCTATTTTATGTTATGTAAAAGTAAAAAATAAATGCACCAATTAAACCTGAGGAGATGAACAGGTAGTGATATCCTAAACATTTAATTTTATTGGTAAATGCAGGGTTGAGGCAGCAGCAGGTATGGCCATTTCTACCTTTAGTGAAGGTGCCTCTGCTATGATGACTGATATGGAGAGGTTGTGGCTGCAGAACACAGTCTTACTGTCAATGTAATGAAGCTGATATGATCAGAGTATCAAAAGCAGAGGTTGTCGCATCTGACATGTCTGCCAGTGTGAAACATAAGTGCCAACCTGAGCTAAAAAGCTGAAAAGACATCAGAAATGTGTGAGGGACATACTACATATGGAGCAGGGATGGGTGACTAGGTTGTAAACAGGACTGGGGAACTAATGTGCAGGACAGACATACAACAATCTAGGGTGACAGTTCTACAGGTTGCAGTGTGTGCGCTGTGTTTCCGTTTGATTGAAGTTAAAATGAGTCATTACATTGTTCTGTTTTGCTGTTGTTTGTCATTTTATTGTTGGAGATGCTCTATATCACTGCTGCTAATTATATAATTAGATTTTGAGTAAGTAAACAATGGTTTCTAATAAAAATCCATGAAAATTCTAAATGTATATCTTTAAAGGCTGTTTTCTCAAAATGAGTTTTTTCGTATACTCTGAGCCAGAAATCTCCAGTTCACTTGTACTTACATATATGAAACTTTCCACTTTTATTCATATCTATATTCAGAAGGTTTTTACAGAAGGAATTCTTCATATATCAATTATAGCCTGAATTATCTAACAATTTATGCCTAAAAACATGGCGAAAGTTGATTATTTTTTACTTATGACAGTATTTTCTGATTTATAAAGTAATAAAAAGAGATATTCAGAATTCCTTCTGTAAAAACCTTAGATTTTAATGTGTTAACAAAATGAAACAAGAATTTTGAACCTGACTTTATGCATTGTTCAGATTTCTGTTCTTGAAATATATGCAAATTTGCATATATTTAATTAGATAATGCATAATTTGCATATTTAAACATAACATTTCAGAAAACTTGTAATACAAAAAGTTATTCTCTTAATGTCATTAAACAATGTGGTAAGTTTCATGGTGATTGCTATTAGATAAAATTTTTACCCTATTCACCTGTAGTGTCTTGCCTTAAGAAGCAAAAGTAAACATTCTATATCAATATCTATTTATACAGTTTTGTTATATACAGATCAATAAATGATCGCCATTGAGTGCTGTTAGTGTTATTTGCTTTACAATAGTATCAACTTAATTATAAGTTATTAATTATTAATTATAATTGATTCATTATTATAATTTTTATTATAAATATTATTATTCTTGCAGTCTAGGCTACTTGCTTGTTTATGCCGCTCAGACCATGTCAATCCCCCCTCTTAGTAAGTAGCCGTCTTCCAATTGCAGAACCCAGCTGTTGAGTCAAATACTATCTATGAGCTTTTGGGAGGACTAATATGCATGCAAAGCATGTGATTTTTTAAATAGATATATTCAGTTAGGTAGATAGTTAGCTAGCTAACTAATTAGCTACATGCAGCTAGCTATAAAACTCTTCATATTAAACACATTCTCAGAAATTGACTAGCCTAAATGACTATTAAATTTGTACTCTTAAGTAATGTAATGTGGTCATATGGAGAGTTTCGACAAAGATGTTTTACTCACCTTATTATTATTCTACGGAGCCCGTAAGGTGACATCATGTAAAAAATAAAATAACGCGTGCGAACGCCTTACTAACGCGTGGCCACGACTTACTAACGCGTGCGAACGAGATATTTAAGGCGTGGGAACGAGATAATTAACGCGTGGGAACGAGATCATTAAGGCGTGGGAACGAGATACTAATGTCGCCTTTCACGCGCGGCAACAAAGTTAATTTTTTCACAGCAAAACAAGTAGATCCCAGGGTTGTTCGTGAACTGACTGCCAAGGAGGGGATGTACACTAACTGACTGCCCAAGGAAGATAAACCTGGCTTTATATAAAGTAATACTTAATTATCTCGTTCGCACGCGTTAATTATCTCGTTCGCACGCGTTAATTATCTCGTTCGCACGCGTTAGTAAGGCGTTCGCACGCGTTAGTAAGTCGTGGCCACGCGTTAGTAAGGCGTTCGCACGCGTTAGTAAGGCGTTCGCACGCGTTAGTAAATCGTGGCCACGCGTAAGTCGTTCGCACGCGTTAGTAAGGCGTGGCCACGCGTTATTATTTTTTTACATGATGTCACCTTACGGGCTCCGTATTATTCTTTATAATAATAGAATAATATTGCTTAGAAAAATAATGATAATTATTAGACAAATACTTGTCACTAGCTAGTTTGTGCCATCATAGAAGGAATTATCCGTAATTGTTCTGCCTCCAATTATTTTCTTTTTGCAGCAAAAAATAAGCTGTCACGATTCTTGTCCCATCCCCCACTACCCCGCCCACTTCCCCGTACAAGTAAGTGCACGAATCTGTTTTGTAACAAGTACGAGACATGTGTTGCAAAAGTTTACGCAGGCGGATCTGAAATTGTGCTGAATTCGTGTACATTTCCTGTATGGAGCTATTATAGTGTCACCAGAACCTGAACCTGAAATCATTATTACTTGAAAAAACAGTCTGTAAAATCCTCGCAGGTATGCAAAAATTCGAGTTAAAATTCAGGTTCAGGTCGAAATTCAGGTTCGGGTCGCAATTCAGGTTCGGGTCGCAATTCAGGTTCGGGTCGAAATTCAGGTTCGGGTCGTAATTCAGGTTCGGGTCGAAATTCAGGTTCAGGTGGTAATTCAGGTTCAGGTCGAAATTCAGGTTCGGGTCGAAATTCAGGTTCAGGTTGAAATGCGGTTCATCCGGGATACGTAGGATGAGCAAACAAACTCAGAGCTAATCGAACTGCATCTGGCCAATCACAAAACATATCAGAGGTCAATGGGAGGTGCGTCTTTCTGCCAGTTTTGTAAAAGGACCATTCGGAAGACCATGGCCGAAGATCGCACTGTCGGAGCTTTTCCAGCTGTAAGTAAACCTATTTATTACTTTATCCTCTTTTTCATTAGGACCACACCAGAGTTCATTGTTTATTGCTCGTTTGTAAATGGAAAATCAGATTTTGGATTTCTTTCTTAAGACGAGTATGGCGTGAAGCACATGTTGAGTATGGCGTGAAGCACATGTTGGCAGGCTAGTTTGCTGGGCGTACACTGTGCGATTTTTGGCCCATTTTCAGCCGATTTTTCACTCGTGCGACTATTTTTGCGATCGGGCCGAGTTTCGGCTCAATCGCGTGTCGTGCATCGTGTAGTTTACACAGGTAACCGAGGAGCGATTCACACCTCACGACCAACTCTCGATCAGAAATCGCAGCGTCGCAAGAACATCAAACATGTTTGAAATTCAAATCGCTCCTCGTGAGAGTATCGCACTGTTGAAGCAGTTCTACGAGCCGACTCTCCCTGCGATTTAGTCGTACAGTTTGAGCTGGAGCTGAGTACACGATTTAAAATATCCTACAGTGTACGCCCAGTTAGTATCCGCGTTAGGTTTCTTCAGTATCGAAGATGAACAGCATTTTGTTTTAACGTATGTAAGTACGTGACGGAAGCACTGAAGCTGCAGCTACGTTGTGCATTCCGCAAAGAAGCATTATATATTCTGGTGTAGGTGTATTGACATTAGTCACAAATCACAGTCGGTAAAAATGATTAAGCCGCTGTGCGTGTGTGTGCGCGCATAGAAAAAACAGCGTTTTTATTATCGGAGTTATTAGTAGACACCGCGCATACACATAGTCCTATTCTAACTTAAATCACAGCTATATTCTTCCGGCAAAATTGCTTGGAATATTTTAGTGAAGGTTACGGGAATGTGAGTTGGTGTTTGCAACGAAGCAACATTATTCAACATATATTTATTTTGCAATAAGAACAAAATACGTTCTGTTTTGCACGGGAGTCAATTTAGAGGCTGCATATTCAACCGCCTAACTCGGCGAAGTTGTGGAGGGTGCAGTATTCTAACAAATGTACAGTGAGATTATGCTTAAGCCGACCTGGTCAAGATAACAAGCTCCTCATAACTGGTTAAATATTTTATGAACTGTCAGTGTAAAATGCTGTATGTAAAGGGAAAGTGTGTTTTCAGACTGGTACTAACTTAATGTGAATACATGAAAAGAATCTTCTGTTAACATCCTAAAAGTGATGGTCGAAATTATTAGGGTTCACACACGTAATGTGGGAAACCTATTGTTTTTATTACTTTAATTGTTAAAAAATATACACGTTATGAAAGGTTTTTCATTGGTTATGTGTAGCTCAGTAACTATGATGAGTGCCAGTGTTTCATATTTTATTTAGTGTCATGTTTGACATTGCAGGAAGCTTTTAGACAAGATTGCATCTCAAGACTCCAGACAAGGCTTGAACATGCTCTTTCAAGTAATGCTCCTGATTTTGACTATATGCTGTATGTCATCAGTCAAGAAAGAATCTTAATAAGTGCAGCCAGTGTAGGCTTCCTACCAGATGTCGTGAAGGAGGCACTGGATAGGTTTCACTCGGATCTTTGTGCTCTGCTCGCATCACCAGAGTCACCCTCTTCTGTTTTTTGGGAGATGGGACCCCATGGGCGTTCAAGACTTCAAATTACATCTGAGCACTTGAAAGACCTTTTTGAGATTGGACTATCGGCATCATGTGTTGCCAGAATTCTCAGAGTTTCAAAAAGCACAGTACATCGTAGAATGCGCGAGTTCAATATGTCTGTGTCAAATATGTACTCTACTCTTTCTGATGAAGATCTAGACATGATGGTCAGAAACATCAAGTCAAGGCTTCCACATGCAGGCTATCGGACAGTCAAGGGGTGTCTTCAGTCTGAGGGCCACCGCGTGCAGTGGGCAAGAGTGAGGGCCTCAATGCATCGTGTTGACACTGCTGGCATTTTGCTTAGATTGTCAAGTATGGGTTGTGTTATCCGCCGCAAGTACTCTGTTCCTGGACCATTGTGTATGCAACACATTGACACCAATCACAAGCTCATCAGGTAGGTAGCCTGTTGCATGCAGGGAACTGATATACTCGCAGGTCTGTGCTTACAGTGTTCTTATTATTCATTCTTTTTTCACATTTGTTTGCCCACCCATTTTCCCACCTTTTTTGTTTAAATGTCATTATTTTGTTATTGAAATTTACTCGTATATACTTGATGCAGGGCTTAATGATTTGATGTTTAATATCCCATTTTAATTTAGATGTAAAGAGTCATTCCAGTTTGGGTTCATTTTTGAAAAATTGACTATGATTTAGGCTATTCCTAGTGGTGGTGAATAGAACCAGGAGTCACTTTGATCACAAATATTTACCAAACCGCCAGTGAAGTAGACATGTCTTCCAAGTTCTTATACAGTATGTAATGTTGACAAAGGAAAACTTAACACCCTGCATTTAGCTTTTAACCTTGAACAAAAATATTTTAGGTCAATTTTCAAACAAGTTTTTCAAAACAATCATTAATAAATATTTGTGACCATTTTTGAATTCTGTGATGTAGCTTTTAGAGTCTTCAAACCACTTAAGGTTTTTATCACAAATTGGGTAAACAATTCTGACTGTGTCTCTTGAATGGGATATTTCAGATCACTTTTATGATTTATTTATGTAAAGCAGAAAAAGAAATTATGCAATACACCTTTTAAGCTCCAGGCATTTATTTTTCTCGCTAAGAAGTTCAGCATGTCCAATTCTTTGAGGACTGAATACTATATACAGTGTACCTCATTGCCAGGTTATGAGCTCTGCATTATTTATCTTGTTTTTATTACCTTAAAAGACAGATTTTGATAAAACCAATTAATTCTTCAGCCATCACTTATTCTCTAGGCTTAGTAGCCATTCTCTTTATTTTCACAGGTACAATATTGTGGTGTTTGGTGGTATTGATGGCTTCTCAAGGAAGGTAGGGTCTAACTTTGACATCTAAATTCTTGTTTCCATAAAATGTCATGTTTGAAGTATATACCAAATGTATATATATGAACCTTTATGAAAAAAGTATATTTGATTACATTTCATAGAAATTAAAAAAATCATGTATTTCCCCTTTTCACTTTTCACTTGATTACCACTAATATATGGTATTGTCAGTGAACCTGAAAATGTTCTGTTGTAAATGATGGATTAAATGTTTGGCTTAAAAAGTAATAAACTTTGTCTTAGAGAGTGCCTCAACACTATTTTTGAGCATGTATATTGTAGCAATATCACAGTACTGACTTTTGTTTTTACAGATCATGTATCTCAATGCTGCTTCAAACAACAAGGCTTCAACAGCTTATGCATTCTTCTTAGATGGTGTGAGGAGGTTTGGATGGCCTAAGAAGTGAGTAAAGCCTTACTGTCCTTTTCAATAATGTTATTTTAGCCCAGAACTATTTAATATGAAGAATGGTTTGGTTGTAAAAGTTATCACACCATGCACCTATTCCAGAGTGAGAGCAGATCAAGGTGTGGAGAATGTGGATATTGCTCAGGCAATGTTCACAGTACGAGGAACTGGGTGTGGAAGCTTTATTTCTGGAAAGAGTGTCCACAATCAGAGGTATGAACTGATTTAACATGACATGGGGTCACCATACTTCATTCACAACTGTTTCACATCCGGTCCCAAAACAGTATAAAGTAATTTAATGCAAGAAAGAAAATCAAGCAGCATTACTCTTCTATTCAGCATAATTATACATGTTCGAAGATGCGCTTGTAATTGGTTGATTTTGTTAGGTTTTTTTATTTTTGCAGAATAGAACGCCTGTGGCGAGATGTGTGGTTAGCAGTCACCCAGGTGTACTACGATGTTCTTCACACCTTGGAAGAGGATGGGCTTCTTGACATTGCTGACAGCTTGCACCTCTACTGTGTTCACTACTCGTTTCTGCCACGGCTGAAAGATGATCTGTCCAGATTTGCACGCGGCTGGGATGATCACCCAGTCCGGACTGAACAAAATATGACACCAAATCAGCTGTGGCACCTCGGCCTCATGCAGAATCCAGTCGGAGAACCAGGAATGTCAGAGGTGATGTAATTAAAACATTTTTAATTATCTTTGTGGTTATTAATGTGTGCAATTGACACTTATTACTGGGCTATGTACATTTAGGGAATTCATATTGATGCCATTGACTGGGAAGATTCTGGATTGGATGTGGAAGAACACCAAGGTGTCATCCTGCCAGGCTTGGAATGTCCACTTAACCCCAGGAGCCTTGAGCTGCTTAGATTAGCTGTACAACCAACTGCATCATCAGATAGTTATGGGCGTGATATCTATCTGAATTGTTTGCATCATGCTTCTTATTTGTTGGATAATCAATAAGGTCTGTATATTAAAAAGCGGTGTATTAGTCCATATAAGCTATTGTTTTTGTCATGACAAGAATATTTATAAAGGCATTTTGAATTATTTGAAAAGGTGTATAATAAAACAGCTGCCTCTGGTTCTGCTCATTATGGTTTGCTATACATTGTGTATATGTACATGCTGCTACTGCTTTCTCTCGTTTTCTTTTTCAGTTGCATACAAACATTGGGGAGGAACGGACTTCTAAGAATGCATCGCTGGATTGTGGCTTCTCCACTAAATTCTATGGACATCAACAACTTACCGGAGACGACGACACCCAAGAGAACTTGGACTCAAATGGTCTTAGTCTAGAACTTGGATAGAGGATGACTTGGCTGATGTGTGGTTGTTACGTGTACTGTGGATTTTGGGAGGTTTTTTTTTTTTTGGTTAATTTTCAACAGGTGGATCTCATCACGAGTGGATTCTTTCGGCCACGCTGGGAGGCGACACAAGCTTTACTGCCTTTATGGTTGTTGTGGTGATTACCACTATGCAGTAAAGAGTTCTTTTAACGCATCCGACTGGTTTCCGCGTTCGTTCATTTCATCTTGTCCGCAACCGGCATGCTACTGCCCCACACCCCAAACATAGTCCCATGACATCGTGGGGTCGTAACAGTGGTTACATAACGGTTTGTGTGTTGTAGGTATTAACCCAGTGTTTCCAAACCCTAGGCTAGATAACCACATGATATGCAGATTTATTTAAGCTATATTTACTCAAGGACTGGCTTTGAGAAGAAAAATGCTTCACTCAAACACAAATTAAAGAATGTTTTAATGCCCATTCCACTATAAACAATGTGGGTCATATGTGTGTATACAAAAAAATAAAAAACACCATACTGTTCTATATACTATCAGGTTATGGACTCGCCTATGAATAAACCAAACATTGTAATATATAAATTTACACTCCCCAGGCTCAACAGTCTATCGTTGCATGCATTTAGATCAGATTTTAATTCAGGTTTATTATAAAACTATTGCTACCTTAAATGGAATCGTGTTACTACCTTAAAACCTGAACTTGAAGTCCATTGACAATTGCAGATTTTGAGAATTGCCATCTGTATTTATTTGCTAGAGAAAATTAACCAAACTTGCAAAGGCATTTTGCCCTTTCAGCAAAAAGTCTTGAGCTAGAAGGAGCCAAAACTGCAACCTGAAGAATTTGCCAACATGGGGGAAAATATTAAGAACTTGTAACAAACTCTTGAGTAAAT
The DNA here is from genome assembly GCF_052324685.1 of Brachyhypopomus gauderio. Taxonomy (NCBI): domain Eukaryota; kingdom Metazoa; phylum Chordata; class Actinopteri; order Gymnotiformes; family Hypopomidae; genus Brachyhypopomus; species Brachyhypopomus gauderio. The sequence continues at coordinate 33,883,658 of NC_135211.1, read as the reverse complement.
GTATTCAGCACTTTTGGTTTAAATTCTGGCTAGTGCCAACTGAACAGCAGTCACTAATATATGGAACAACAGAAAAAAAAGATCCGAATTTAAATGAGCCCAAACCCAGTGTGATGGGTACCAATGCATGACAGCAAATCACTCCTAAAAGCCTCAAAATCTTCATAATGGCCAGGGATCTTGAGCACCTCGAAGCAGGTAGATGCTGTTGGAAGGCTACCTTTAACAATTTCAAAGGTGAGCTCTCTAGGTAGAACCTCCCACCCTGTCCAGAACTTCAGCAGACTTTTGATCTCAGTAGGTGATGCTGTGAATGAAGCAGGTTTGTAAGTCGCTAAAGATAAAATCCTTTAAGACTGACAAATCCTAAAAGAAAGACAAACAAGTGGACATTTTTCCACATTACCAGTTTGAATGAAGTGTCGAAGGAATCCAGAGATGCGGCACTTGGTGGCAAGTGGATATTCTGAATCAGAATCATCCTCCTCTTGTTCAGGCCAGCAAACTGTCTGCAGAACTAACTACACATACAAGGCATAAAACAAAGCTGAGACATTCTTAGCTAGAAGTTGACCAATCATACTTTGATACTTCACAAAACAATTTGCATGTAAAACTAAGCAAATAAATGTAGATTTTAAGATGCATTAATCTATAGGAAGTAATGTATATTTGAATAAGGACATGAAAAACATCAGCAAATATGCTTATTTTATTTACAAAAAGGAAAGCTTTCTACCAACCTCTGGGACGCACTGTAATGATTCTCTTGGGAAAAGCAGAGGCACCGTGTCTGGACGTTGGGACAAAACTGACCACATCGGGGTTTCCTTGAGGCCACGTCTCATTTGTTTGATTTGCCGCATGATTCGTCCAATTACCTGTTAAAATTACACAAAGCATTTTATATAAAATGTCAATTTTATATGACTCAAGCAATAATTCCACAAATCTATTATCTTGATCCACAATAAGGAGTGAAAACCGTACAGCATGGATGAGCATCTTTTCAAAAAGCCACCTCCTGTTATCATTAGTTACACCAGGGAGATCAAGCATACGCCAAATCTTGCACTGTGTTCTTTTCTTCATTTGAAAGTTCAGACTTCTCAAGCTTTAAAGATACAAAAAGGTTAGATAATATGATATGTTGATTGACAATAACTGTTAAAGACATTTTAACAGGTATACAATAAAATAAAAACTGCATCATAAAAGGATTAACCTACAAGCTTCACTGTTTCACGGATATCCAAGTCTGGACAGTCATTTAGCTGCACAGTTGCTGTTTCAGGATTTCCTCCCAGAAGAACATGCACAAAAGCTGGGCTCAAACCAGACAGACATGGCCCTCCATGTATAAAGGAATGTCCCAAAATTCTCCCAGCCACAACAAACAGATCACTGTCAACAAGAAAGGGGGAGGCTGACGGCACCAAATGATCTACTTCTCCCTCGAAAAGTCTGGTGACCCCAATGTTTGCTGAAATGCAGAAATAATTTCAGTATAATTATGCATTGTGATTTTTGTGAAAGCAGTATAATATACCACTGTTTCTTATTCATTACTACAAAATGTGGATGAATTACACAGGTTTACAGAAAATCCAGACTTCAGTCTATCAATGCAGGTTGAAAAAAAGAACCGTGTAACACCTTCCCCAACAGCACAATCACCTGTGAAAATAGCCAGATTTTTTAATAAAACATGCCATTGTTAACTACTCATTTCTATTGTAAAGTCTGTACCTTCCAATTTGCAGTACAAAGGTCGAGCCCATTCCACACGTGTCTTCTTGTAGAAAGAGATCAGAGCCCCATCTCGTTCTGCTGGGGTGCTTCTCATGTCCATGTACAGACTCAAAGGTGCCTGTGTAGCATGGTTACGAAGTTGTGTCTCTCGATACAGAGACATGGCTTTGATAGGGTCTGGGATTGACTGCCACTCTATGGATTGGGAAACGGGAAAACCCATGAGAAACTCAAATGGCCAATAAAGGCAAGCATGACATACACAAGGGTTCTAAATGTAAGACTACTTGTATTTTGTAATAGAATACAGCACCAACCATCCACAATCTTGGCACTACAGCCTGGCAATACCTCATCCGCAACTTCTGAATGGCTGTCAGCACTACAATGGTCAAAACAAAACCTCATATGTTCAATGAGACAACTTTACAGGAGAAGAAAATGGTTTTAATAGAATGTCAGTGTAGAAATTCTTAATTCGGGCCAATTTTGGACCATTCCTATCCCTCTAATTTATACATTTTAAATAATGTAAAAAAGGAAAATGACAAAAGTGAGATGTTAGCATTTGATAAATCCATGAATACCTTTCTCCACATGAACTTGCGTGTATTTCAATGGTTTCGTAAGGGAATGTTTTTAGGCATATTGGACAGGTGTGATCAACAGGTGCTGAGAAAATGGAAGCACAGAATTCACATCATAACTAAGATTCATTTCTAGCATTTATTTTTAGCAATATAATTATATATCATATTATATCAGCATTGCAAATGTACTTTTACTTTACACAAAATTACTTACATTTGGTCCCTTTTGGCTCATTACCATCACTGTCTAGATGGTCAGATTCTTCCACAGAGTCTTCCACAGCTGTGATTTCACATGACTTGATATGATCAGCCAGGACTTGGAGTGGATATAACGTTTTGCACTTCTGACACAGAGCTTTTGTCATGTTGCTGAATGTTTCTGATGTAGGGGGCAATGGATTAGTGTCCAGCTGTTCTTGAAGTGGAGCTATATAAATGGGCCCTTTACAAGCTGCTCTCAGAATTTTGCCAGTATATCCACAATCTTCTGGGGGCACAAGAGACAGCTTTCGTCTTCCCCATCCTCCTAAAGTAAAAATATGAACAAGTTCATTTTACTTCGCTATTTAAGTCCCCACAGGTGCCCCTCCAATGCTTTGCATTTGAGCCTTATAATCCACTGATTGATACTTTTACTGCTGGTCCTCACTATGTGTCCGTTTCTTGTATTTTATTAAAATCCCCATTTGTGTTTCATGCGCTCCTTTCTTGCTCTATGTTAATAACATGTCACACTTACACTCAAAGATGGTTCATCATTAGTTCATTAACTAGAACACAGCATAATTAGAGGGTTCTTCAGACTCATTGTATTTTTTATGTGGATCAATAGAATGCATTTTCAATAGGTCTCTTTTACAATGTCAAACTTGTAACAAAAAATAACTTTATAGAATTCTTCAAAAAGATTAAATTTCTCCATAAACATTCTCCATCAATCTTAACAACTTATTCCATAATAAGAGAATCATCTATTCAATGGTTCTTTTAAGTGTTTAAGAACTATCTTTAAGTGTACATAAAGAAATGTCTACATCAAACAAATAATTTAGTCTGTACCTGGTGCTTTGTAAAGAAGCCAGCCTCCTTTTATTGTCTTTAGCTTTGGATACAGCAGATTGAGTTGCTCCATTAACTGCATTATAAAAAGTAAACAAAAACAAACATATAATGATGCAAAAATTATATTTTGTTTGGGACCAATGCTATAATGAAATGTTATAATACCCTCCAAATAATCTCTCCCTGTTGTGTTAATTGGGGTAAGTCCATACAAGTCTTACAAACTGAGGGCATAGGTTTCATATGTTCATTGTGTGTGCCTACCTCCTCATGTGTGGTATCTTCATCTAGAGTAGCAGTTCTTCGCCCTAAACCAGCCTGTAAATGCACCAGCTGCTCTGAATCTATTGGTGTCTTTTCATACAGGCTTGGCAAGAGATGGAAAGTGACGCTTATTTTTTGTATCTTTTTACGTGGAACTGCCTCCTGGAAACGTCCACATATTAAACGTCGCTTAGCCTTCCCTTTGGAATAAAGGCCTGGAAAGGCCCTGTGGAAACAAAAACAAACAAAATATAAAAACCACAGAAACAATTTTCCTCCCTACAATTTTAAGTTGTTACTTAAACAATCAGTTAATCTAAACCTGGTCATTTCTGTCTGAACTGTAGGTCTAGGAGCCTGCTCGCCTGGTCTTTGACCTCCCTGTTGCCTGTAAAAGGGTAATCATAGAAAGCTCTTAATTTTGTAGATAAAATATTCCACAACAAGCTTCATAAAGGTATAAAAGCCTAAACACTGAACCTGCTATTGTCCTCCCTGGAGGGTAACAGCACTGACTGTGGTCCCTTGGCTCTCACATGATGCAAGCAGAGATACTAGATGTCTTGCAGAACGTAATACTTCAGCATGACTACCCTGTCAAGAAAAAATGTAAAACTGAAATGTGATAAATGGACAACCAAATGTTCTTCACTGAACAGAAAGAAATGGCATACTGGAGTTTTTTGCCATTCAACCACAAACCTGCCGCGATGCGTTCAGTATCCATTGTCTTGGTAATGACTCAGTGTTTGGAAGCACCAATCACTATACCCACTGAAAGCTTGCACAATACTGATATTAACTAATGCGATACATGCAAGTTTAGTTGTATAGTACGTCTCATATGCAACTTACAATATACACATCTATACTACCGACCCTGAAGGTTAATGGCAACTTCGCCGAGTTAGGCGGTTGAATATGCAGCCTCTAAATTGACTCCCGTGCAAAACAGAACGTATTTTGTTCTTATTGCAAAATAAATATATGTTGAATAATGTTGCTTCGTTGCAAACACCAACTCACATTCCCGTAACCTTCACTAAAATATTCCAAGCAATTTTGCCGGAAGAATATAGCTGTGATTTAAGTTAGAATAGGACTGTGTGTATGCGCGGTGTCTACTAATAACTCCGATAATAAAAACGCTGTTTTTTCTATGCGCGCACACACACGCACAGCGGCTTAATCATTTTTACCGACTGTGATTTGTGACTAATGTCAATACACCTACACCAGAATATATAATGCTTCTTTGCGGAATGCACAACGTAGCTGCAGCTTCAGTGCTTCCGTCACGTACTTACATACGTTAAAACAAAATGCTGTTCATCTTCGATACTGAAGAAACCTAACGCGGATACTAACTGGGCGTACACTGTAGGATATTTTAAATCGTGTACTCAGCTCCAGCTCAAACTGTACGACTAAATCGCAGGGAGAGTCGGCTCGTAGAACTGCTTCAACAGTGCGATACTCTCACGAGGAGCGATTTGAATTTCAAACATGTTTGATGTTCTTGCGACGCTGCGATTTCTGATCGAGAGTTGGTCGTGAGGTGTGAATCGCTCCTCGGTTACCTGTGTAAACTACACGATGCACGACACGCGATTGAGCCGAAACTCGGCCCGATCGCAAAAATAGTCGCACGAGTGAAAAATCGGCTGAAAATGGGCCAAAAATCGCACAGTGTACGCCCAGCAAACTAGCCTGCCAACATGTGCTTCACGCCATACTCAACATGTGCTTCACGCCATACTCGTCTTAAGAAAGAAATCCAAAATCTGATTTTCCATTTACAAACGAGCAATAAACAATGAACTCTGGTGTGGTCCTAATGAAAAAGAGGATAAAGTAATAAATAGGTTTACTTACAGCTGGAAAAGCTCCGACAGTGCGATCTTCGGCCATGGTCTTCCGAATGGTCCTTTTACAAAACTGGCAGAAAGACGCACCTCCCATTGACCTCTGATATGTTTTGTGATTGGCCAGATGCAGTTCGATTAGCTCTGAGTTTGTTTGCTCATCCTACGTATCCCGGATGAACCGCATTTCAACCTGAACCTGAATTTCGACCCGAACCTGAATTTCGACCTGAACCTGAATTACGACCTGAACCTGAATTTCGACCCGAACCTGAATTACGACCCGAACCTGAATTTCGACCCGAACCTGAATTGCGACCCGAACCTGAATTGCGACCCGAACCTGAATTTCGACCTGAACCTGAATTTTAACTCGAATTTTTGCATACCTGCGAGGATTTTACAGACTGTTTTTTCAAGTAATAATGATTTCAGGTTCAGGTTCTGGTGACACTATAATAGCTCCATATTCCTGCCAGTGATTTTTTTACATTCACGCTCAGATTTTTATTCTACAAGTTCTCACATCAAAAATACAAGTGAAGTTTACAGGTTCTCAAATTAAAAATACAAGTAGGCTACAGATTTTGTTCTCAAATCAGGTCCTTCACGCTCTCAAGTTTTGCAACAGATTTAGCTCCATAGTACACTACATAGTATTAAAGTAAATAATAATGAGTTAAATAACGAATACCACGTGTAATAATTAGGCAGTATTCTCATTAATCATCGAAAAACAATGAGTACTTCTATTTCGAGTCCACATAGGAAACCTCTTAAACAAAGTCAAGAGAGCGCAGTGAAGTTGTAATCAGTCAAGTATACATGACACCCAGCAGCTAAGCTGTTATAAATCTCTAAGTGGCATATGCAGATGAGTCTGTCAGGCATGGCCGGTAGATCAGTGGTCTGTCTACCATGTCGTGGTTATTATTCAACGTGAAAAAATCATTCAGTCTTTCATGGAGGCTAAGCTCTGAACATAATAGTTAATCACCGATGCTTAGCATGGTACCAGTTGCTGGGTACTGCAGCCAAAACAGGCTTGTCTCTGCCAGGACACCATGACCTGAATATAAATCAATACATAGTTGACGAATCGAATGAACTGTACCAGCTGAACTTTAGCTCCTAGCTCATAGACGCTAAACGAAAAAATTAAGCAGCGTTAGAAAGCAGTCTGCATGCTTCAATGGCTTTTATTGGTACATTTGATTCAATAAAATCCTAGAAATAAACACGTTTTTTTCTCAATTTTTCTTGTATTTACCAGCAGAGGGTGTCGTTGATCTAAACAGTACTGTCTGAATTTATATTTGGAATGAATATTGCATAACCTGCTGCAGTTTATTTATTTACTGGCACTGACCAAGTCGGAATTGTCTGCGTGCCACCTGGAGCCACCTAGGAGGACAGGAGATGTAGAATATTCCGGAAGAAAGGTGCGTGGCCCTTTAAGTGAACACCAGCTCGTCTCATGTGCAGTCTGGGTGTGGCCTCGGCTCTCTACTCACTGTTTCTTTGACTCTTTTTTTCCAAATCGCTGCACACGTAGTAGAGAGGGAGACATTACGGGGCGCCGCCGACTGAAATTTCATCTAACGAATGTAAAGGCTTGAAATGCTCAACGGTGTAGGCGGAAGCGCTCCTGAATACGCAATTTCAGCAATTTCTGAGATTCGCATCTCTGTCTCGGATCGTGTCCAGAAGTCCTTTCCGGGTGATCATGAAGTGATTCATCAATTCTTCCGCCAGTAGTGTGAAAGAAGGGGTAAGTTAAACCTAACCGGTCCTCAACATCTTTTAATTTCACTTTCTATGAAAAAAAGTCAAAGGAGTTGTTAGATGCTCCACCGCGTTTATTCCCATTTGGGGCGTTTCCAGGGTTTTTCTAAAAGCTGCCAGTACAATGGCGTGCTTTGTTCAGGTTTTTCGTTTGCGAACTTTGATCTTCAGTGCCACAATTTGTAATTCTCGAGCTCAACTTGGGAATGATCACTTATGTTGTGCACTGTATTTTCTTTCAGAAATTGGCTCATTTGAACATATTTATTGGTGACTTATTCATAAACGTAGTTAAAGAGGTGCCGGAGTAGGACAATTTATGTGGATTTACTCTATCAAAAAGTAAAATAGCTAGAAAGGTAAAAAAAAAAAATGTTTCCTTAGCTTTTATCTAGGTGGCAGTTTCAGCTAAAGTAGGCCTACAGAGTTTTGCGCTCCCTTCTGTACGTGACTGGTAGATCCATCACCTATTAAAGCAGAGTAGTGTACAAAGTTGGAATTGTAAGTCAGGGTTTTGTTAAGGGAAAAATCTTTTCGTTCCATTGTGTTTTTTTAAGAATTAAGGATATTTGGATGACTGCTATTTTCTGTAGGACGCCCGCCCAGTTTGTGTATTATAACCATTAAGGTTTGTTTGCCAGCAAACCCTTAGCAAAAAGGTAGTATACTTAAAGTCCATTTTATTAAGTATACTTCAGTATAAGTATAGCAAGTATATATATACAGATCATATATTTTAAGTGGACTAGAAAGTATACCAATTTAATACTTTTGCGGACTTAATTGGAACGTTTCTAGTAAAAAAAAAAAAGTATATTCATAATACACTTCAATAAACTTCTTTTTGCTAAGGGAAGTTTGACAGCCAGCAAAGTGGAATCTTTGATCCTTGACCACTTATTACTCGATTGCTTATCACAGTAACAGTTTCCACAATCAATCACAATTAGCAGTAAAGTGAAATTACAGCCCAGCAATAGTGTTTCATTATTGGACCATATATATTGAGGGAATAACAACCACATACAAGGTTCAATGCATACGAGAGCAATACGGCCATGAGGAACTCGGGAGTGCAGAACTGTAACACCCTTCTAACCACATAACCACTCAACACTTGTTTTGTTTCCAAAGCAAGTGCAATCTCGACATTGTGGGAGAACATTACACATGCACACAGAGCATATGTTATAAAACGGTACAAATTAGTGTTGTCTTCTTGACAATCACTCAGTTTTTAGGCCAATATTAATTAACCAGCTTTGGGAGCACTTCAAATGTTTGACACAATAACTTACATTCTGGTATGGCAGAGTATTTTTGTTCTGTTGTACATTTTCTCAGTTAAACTCTACCAATTTTGTCACTGAGCGATTTCTTAATAGAAGACAACTGATTGGTCATCATCACTGCTGGACCGTGTACTCCACAAACCACAAGATTTGCAGTCCTGTGGTCAAACGTTGACCAAAATCGAGGGGCTAAAAGGAACGGCAACACAAACTGTATAGTGAGCATGTGCTCATTCTGCATGGCTGGTGGGAAGAGGTACTCTTCAGCTCATCCGAACTAAACCACCATCGCTCTCCTTCATGCAGGCATTTACGGAGACAGAAGAGGAAACTCGAGGCAGCGCGCTTGTAAACATGGGACTCCTGGGCTTCCTCAAGACTCAGTTGATCTGCCACCTCATCATCTGTTCCGTGTTCCTGCTCAGTGGCCTGTTGATCAACCTCTTGCAGGTGTGCACGCTGCCCCTGTGGCCAATCAACAAGCAGTTGGCTCGCAGGGTCAACTGCAGGCTGGCCTACTGTATCAGCAGCCGTGAGTATGACCCCAACGCCTTTGGTGCTCGGCCCGAAGGAAAGTATTGCATGCATGTTGGCGGTGTTGAAGTGCAGGCCCAAGAAATAACCCTTTGTGGGGTTATGCCAAATGCCTTTCAACCAATGGCAAAGTGTTACAGAGGGATTAGTGTAATCCATGTTCATGGCAGTTACTATGTAGGAGCAGAATTCGCAGGCCACCGGCGTGGATGACCATGTATTTTCATTTCCTGTCTGGCTGGTTGCCAGAGTCTGTTGCATTGTAAATGAAAGCACAATAGATAAAGGAAGTGGGTTTATTTATTTCCTCGTATGGTTCCCATTTGTCCATATACAAGAATGACTATCCCAATATATATCCCAAATATATCCCAACCTACAATATTTGATACCTACATACACTTTATTAATAATAATAATAATTTGCAAACAAATCATTGCAAATCTAGAGCCACTGGAGAACCAGAAACCTGTACAATAATCCAGTATCTGTAAACCATAATGCTGCAATGTGCATAGTCAATATGAATGGTAAATGTTTCACGGGATCTGTAATAACTTTTTAAAAATAAAGCAAAAAAAGCTAAAAAAAAAAAAATTCTGCTAAACCTTAGTGAAAAACTTGACATCACGACCATGATAACTTTAAAGGCTTACTGAATTAAAATAATTCGGCATTTGCTTAGAGACACTGTTGCGTAGGACAAATGCATGCCAATAGATGTCCCCTAGCACTATTTGCATAATTAAGTTTAAAATGTAAATGGATTCTAATCATACCTTCCTCTCCCTGTGCTTGAGCAGAGATGGTGGCACTGCTGGAATGGTGGTCAGGGACTGAATGCACACTGTACACGGACCCAAAGTCTTATCCATTCTACGGCAAAGAAAACGCGATTGTTATCCTCAACCACAACTATGAGATCGATTTCCTTTGTGGTTGGACATTCTGTGAAAGGTTTGGCGTTCTAGGGGTAAGAAGTTTAGATGTTTTGTTTACCCTCTTTTTTTTGCATTAGTTTAAATGAAAATTGCTGATCATGAACGATCTGGAAATAAGGGAATCCCAACAAAAAGGAATACAGCAGAACATTTTAGTTGTGTAATGTTGGTTTAAATGAAAAGCAGTCATTAAGATGGATCTTTATTGCCATTGCACAATAAAGATTGTTAATCTTAATCACATCACAAATGTACAAGCTGTAATATGTTTGCATGAAAAACTTTATATTACAGAGTTCAAAAGTTCTGGCCAAGAAAGAGCTTGCCTATGTACCGGTCATTGGTTGGATGTGGTACTTCCTGGAGATAGTCTTCTGCAAGAGAAAATGGGAGGAAGATCGCAGGATGGTGGCAGAAGGTCTTCAGCGCCTTCGCGACTACCCAGAGAACTTCTGGGTATGTGAAAGGTTTCCTGGCAGTAAACACTTCTACACAAATTCTTTATTCAAAGGTCTCATTTAATTATAGCAACTTAAGTAACCCATGACTGATGTTAGTTTTTATGCCCTGATTGGCATTGCTTACCTTTTTCGAAACTCTGAATGTATCTGCTGTTGGTTTGTGTTCATCACCTGGAGCATGTAACCCAAGTAATAACCGTTTGCCCAGTTCCTAATGCACTGTGAAGGCACCCGCTTCACCACAAAGAAGCACAAAATTAGCATGGAGGTGGCTGAGAAGAAAGGATTGCCCAAACTCAAGCACCACCTCCTGCCCCGGACCAAAGGCTTCTGCGTCACGGTCCAGAACCTCCGGGGAAAGGGTGAGCGCCCTCCCAACCCTCGGTGCACTGTCCCGCAAGCTCACGCTTGGGATTTGGGTCTCCACCAACCTTGGTCTAGTTAGAAAAGATGACACCCTGGCCTGAAAGCGGAGATTTGATGTCATGCATTCTACATAATCTGTGCAAGGACTTGGCTCTCCCTGATTGTTTGTGTCTCCTCTGTAGTTACTGCTGTGTACGATTCTACACTTAATTTCAGAAACAACCAATCGCCAACCTTACTCGGGGTGCTTAATGGAAAAAAGTATCATGCCGATCTGTATGTGAGGTAAGCAAAAAAAAAAAAAAGTTGATTTTGTTTGAGAAGAGGTGGCGTGATCCTGACGTCGCCTGTTTTCATCTAGGCGGATTCCTCTGAACACAATCCCAGAGGATGAGTCTGAATGTTCTGCTTGGCTTCATAGACTCTATCAGGAAAAGGTGAGACGAGCACTCGCCTTCCCTTATTTGGAAAGGTATTACAGAACAGGAACGCACTGTATATCGGACGACCCACCCTATTGCATCAGATATCCAGGAGTAGCTGCAGTCTAACATTCCCTCCTTTAGAAAAGTTTTATACATTCCACCTCCTACTAGGTATCTGGAGTAACAGTCCTTATAGCTCACACTGGTTCCCAAGATTAGTTTACTTTTAACAGTCCAGGTTCTTTGGGCACAGGAATGTTGTGGGTTGAATATTCTTGGGTGACAGACACTCCTCTGTCACTTGAAACTGTCACTTGCCTGCAGTTTTACGCCTATTAAAGAACCTCATACGTGGTCAGTGCTTGAAGGCAAAAAACAGGCACTTCAAATAAATTAGGCACTCCAATAAAAGGCCGTCTATCGTAAATCCTAGGAATCGTAGGAATGCTTTTTCACAGTTGCATTAGGCAGTCCCCACCAAACTACTAGCAGGCCACCAAAATCAACCACCCCCTCAGCAAAACGACAAGGCAACCAACGTTGACTCTCTGACCCTCCAGGACAGGTTCCAGGATGAGTACGCACGGACAGGTCGTTTCCCGGGGCCCGTGGTGAGCCCGCCGCGCCGGCCCTGGTCCCTGCTGAACTGGATCTTCTGGCTCGGCCTGCTCCTCGTCCCCCTCTGCATGGTGTTGCTGCAGCTTCTGTGGTCGGGTTCAGCCGTCACGGTGGCCACCACGGCTGTCTTCTGTCTCGCAGGTACGTGATAGGGTGAGGCTGGGGCATTCATACTAGAACAAAAAAGACGAATACTCCAAAAATGTGTGTGCTAAATGACGGCATGAGTTAAATATAAATCAGGTTTCTGGTTATTTGTAATATTAATACTACTACTAATAATAGTAATAAAGTGCTGGTAATGCACCAATAATTTGTTCATGCACCTCCTGCCATTTACTTTGAATTTGCTTCTTTTTAATGTTACAATAAAGCAAACAAAACTAAAAAAAAAACAACAAAAAAAACTTAAACAATTTGGAAGGTGATGAAGGTGTTTTGGGAGTAAGTATACCGTCTTGCATTCTCTGGCCTGCAGTGCAATGCATGTTGCTCGTAATAGGACACTGCATGAATTCGTGCATGCGGACAGCCCGTGCTGCATTAATGGGGGATTCCATTAGTTTTTTTTTCTCTGTACTCTTAGCGGGTAAAATACTTTTGCCGTTTTGTTGACTTGCGTGTTTCTGAAGAGATACGGCAAAAAGAAGTGAGACCTCCCACCAGCTTCTACAGAATGGCAGAAAAAGATTCAGAAACTCCTAATACACAGCTTATAAAGAGGAGAAATATTCTGCGCGAGTGCTATTACTTCTACATTGAGGTCAAACCTGCTAAAGAACAGGATTAACTGGTTTTATGCCTTTGGGTGTAACAAGACTGTTTAAACCCAGATCTGGATACAGTTCTACGCCCTGTAAAAGCCAATGGGAGTTTTTGCATCATTGCATTTACTTTACACGAGTGCTACTTCTAGTATGCCCTGACTTATTTAAAGTATTTTTTAAATGAATAGTTTATAAAAGTTTATAATCTATAATGTTCTTTCTCCATTTGGTGGTTAGTTACCGATGCTATTCGCTTTCCGCCATGGTACATACATTTACATACAGTATATACATTTTATAAGTGAAAACCGAAATTATATATGTGTCATGAAAATGTGATATGGGGGCAGGTGGTGGTTAAATAAAAGAATGAAAAGGAATGGGCCTTTGAACATTATCCATATATACTAACTGATGGGGGGGGGGGGGTAGTACATGCTGCTAATGGTTTAATTATTTAAGGGCATGGTCTTGTGAAATAATTTTATTTTGGAAATTGCATTAAAAACATTTGCTTTCACTCGAAGGACGGGGTAGGACATATTCGATTTATGGGGACATAGTGCATTTGGCTTGAATGGAATGGAAAGGAACCCAATTCATACACGAACTGCCCATTAACTGAACTAATCAGTAATCGGGCAAGAATATCTACCAGCAATGCCCCCCCCCCCTTTACATTCCATATTTGCATAAGACCTTTAAGACTATGGATGACTAAGACTACGTCGCTGCTTTTGGGCGGGGCCTGGTGAAGAGGACAATAAGAGACTAACGTGCCCTCGTCCTCCTTTACAGCTTCAGCTGGAGTTCGCTGGATGATAGGCCAGACAGAGATCGACAGAGGCTCCACCTACGGTGGCAAAGAGGTCACCCTTAACAACAACGACTAAAAGGATCCAATCGGCCAGCCAGAACCACAGAAATTAACAAACAAAAACCCCACCGATAGACACTCAATCCACATCGTCAGCACACCCAATCTGGACGAGCAGGTTTTTTTTTTCTTTATTACATCAAGCTCACAGCAGACCGAATCCTCAGAGCAGAAAAAGACAGGTGGCGGAACCCACAGTGTGAAGAGGAGCAGATTGGACAGCAATGCACGGGTCCACCAGGTAGAAGCCGCAGTCGTGCATGGTGGAGACGCCACGTTTCAGACGGTCCGGTTTTCATACGTCCTTCAGCTTTCAAAAGAGGGGACTGCAGGCTGCTGTTTAAAAACTGATGTTTATTCTTTATTTTTCTTTACATTGCAAACACTGTAGGTGCCACAGAGGACCAGAAATGTTGAGTTTTATAGCAGATCTCTATTACTAGAGGTTACTACATACAGTTGGCATATGAGACGTTTGTTGAAGTGATTGTGTTGGCATGTCGTTGTCCAAAAAGAGCAAAACTGCAACAACAACAAAAAAAAAACTAAACCGGGTGAGATGAATGGTTTCTCCAGGAATGGGGGGGGGGGGGGGGTAGTAGAATTTATCACCTACCTATGCAAAGCCTACAAGGGAGTGTGGTGTGTATTCGTGTGTGTGTGTGTGTGTGTGTGTTCAGCAGCAGAGAGGAAATCGGATTCGTCCCTCTTCCTCTCGTTGGCTGGGTACATGCCTGCACCCAGATCTTAAAGGCACACCATTGGCCAGCTGGAGGAGTGGGCCAATACAGCACAACTTATAATAGGCTTAAATATGACTTAACAACAGGCTTTGCAGCAAGGCAAACACACTATACAATAAAAAAAGACAAAGAAAAAAAACATTCCCTTCACTTACTCTCTGCTTAATGGTGTTGCATACATAGTATGAGGGTGACTACAAATAACTTAAAGACCCCCTCAGCAGTGACCTCATTCAACTCTGCTCTGACCAACTTTACCATCACGCTCATCTTTTGTGCTTTGAGTGGGTCCAACTTTACAAAAAAGTGCCTTTTTTGTTTTTTTTTTTTTGGGTTTTTTTTTTCCTCTTTCCTTTATTTAAAACTCCTCGTTGCTTGTTACTCAAAATCTGTCTCCACCGAGAGAGAGAAGTGGCTTCGCAATAACCTTTGTACAAAACATAAACCCCTAACCTTATTCTTACATTATGTACAATATGCTTCCTGGTGCAGTCACACCCTCGCCCAAACTCCGCCCACCCAACCCTCCTCCCAATTAATCCAGTAACTGTACACTTAAGACTTGCTCGCACGCCCCAGGGTACCCCGAGCCTCTGCTGGGCTGGCCTCACAAGGGTTGCGCCATAACCTTAACGATCGTTTGTTAGACCACAGTTCCTTGAGAACGCCGTACACAGTGGTGCCGGCGGTTTTGTAAACGTTAATGCGGGGCCGCTGCCGCATCACTCTTCATCCGTGCAGACCTGCAACGAGGGAAACAAAAGCGTGAGATGGAACGGGTGTGGCGGGCAGGGTGTGGCTTACATGACCTTAGAGAGGGCATGAAAGGTATAGTCCAGGGCTAAAAGTGTGTTGCTAAAATGGAAAAACTGGTACGAATCAAAAATGAAATAAGTGTGTACGAGGCATCGAGGAATTATGATGCATCTATCTGAACATTCAGAATCGTTGATTTTTAAATAGGGAAAATTTTTAGGGTTACAATATTTAATGTATGTGCTCATGTTTTGGCCAGAATAAACATCATGGGCAGAGCTTTTTGCAGTTCATGTGAGCGGTCTTGCATATCAGAGCAGTGTGTGTGTGAGCGCGCGAGACCTTCACAAAAGGATGGTCCAGCAGGGCGCTGGCAGTCCAGCGGCGTTTCGGATCACTCTCCAGACAGTGGGTCAAGAAGTCTTTGCCCTCTGTGCTGAGCTTCTCCGGGATGGGTGGCTTGTGTCCCATGCCCACCTTGTACATGATCTGGAAGTTGTGCTCGTATTCGTGCCATGGTCTCTGCACAGGGTGCAAGGACAGGAGCAGATAAACATGGCTGTGCTGGGTATTACGATTCCCTCCAAGCCTCTGCCTGGCCAGTGTCATTTCAATCATGTGACATGACAAAGTTCACTACTTCAAACAGCCTGCTAGTAATAATTAATAAAAAAAAAATGTCTGAAGTTTTTCTTTTGTGTCTGCATAGAGAAGCTCAAATATCTGGTGAACATTCACAATCCCTTTTGCACAATGTGAGATCATTGCAGGTTCATAAAATGGCCGTTTCCTAATTTTCTCGGAATTCAGTTTATAAAGTCTTAACATACATGCAAAGTGACCCTGGATGACAGCAGGGAACCAAAGCAAAACGTTTTACCTTTCCAGTAACCATCTCAATGAGAACGCAGCCAAGACTCCAGATATCAGCTGCACGGCCATGACCTTCACCCTTTGCCCTTGTGATGACCTCAGGAGCCATATATGCTGGAAGACAGATATGCAGAAGTTGAGAATTTTTATAACCAATAATAATAATAACCAGTAAGTTATTGGTGGCTATGGTCTTTCTTTAGAAGAATTTGTGACAACAATGACATTACTATGAAGTTGAAGAGTTCAGGATATTGACCTGTTGTGCAGATAACACCAGAAAAATCAATCATGCTGTCTTAGGAATTGTGTAGGCACGATGCCTTAATGTGTCCACATTGGAGATGAACAACAGTGGCTTCTGGTGGTTCAGTGCAGTCACTGCAGCCTCACCTGCAGTACCCAGTGTGCTGTTCACCTCGCCCGGCATGGTATGAGTGTTGTTCTTAAGCTTCACTGAGCAGCCAAAGTCACCCAGCTTTATCAGGCCTGATGATGTCAAGAAAATGTTGGCTCCTGGAACGACAGAGAGTGTCACCTTTGTTTACAAGACGTTAAGTCAAGGAAATTCTAACAAAAAGTCAATTAAAACACGGCACATCACTTCGTAAGGATGTGAGGCAACGGTACTGTCGTGTCACGCTCAGGTCAAAGTTCGGGGGGCGTGGGGTTGGGGTCAGACCTTTTATGTCACGGTGCACGATGCCGTGCTCGTGGAGCACGTTGATGGCGGTGGTACTCTGCTTGCAGTAGAGCCGGATGACGTGTTCCTGCAGACCGAGGCGGGACACCTCCTCCAGAGTGCCTTCATCACAGTACTCCATGAAGATGTACATCTCCTCCTGGGAGAGATGATGAGGCAGGTGAGTGAGTGAGGCAGATGAGTGAGTGAGTGGACCATAGAAAGCAGATACGGGTGCCAAAGCCTTACCCGATGGAGCTCCACGCCAAAGTAGCGGACCAGGTTCGGGTGTTTAATCCCTTCAAAAATTTTCAGCTCATCTGCGGTTTCCTTTATTGTTTTGTGGTCATTAGGCTGGAAGCGGATCTTTTGTGTAGGACACAGAGATATTCTGGTCATCTTGATGATCGAGTAAGAAGTTTAAATTTAAGACTAATTATGTAGATTTTTTTCCATTATGTAAAGTGCCTTGAAATAAACAAAAAAGGACAACGTGCGCCATTTCATTACAGAGGCCTACCTCCTTCATGGCCATGAGTTCACCCGTATCCACGTTTATACATGTGTACACTTTCCCATACTGCCCCTCTCCTGCGCAGACACAAATTGGCACAGAATGAATCGGCAGGGGAGAAAAAAAGGAAGAAATAATGTAATCTGTGAGGTGTAGGGCCGTGCGAAGCCACACCCACCTATCTTGTTGCCGCGCTGCCATTTGAAGGTGACCTTGCGCAGGCCCACTTGCATGACATTGTCGTAGGACTTGGGCGTGCTGCACACCTGGCCGATGACATTGCGCTGCCGCAGGGAGCCGTACCGCTGCTCCTCGAAGGCGCCGATAGCTCGCTGCACCGCCTCCAATGGACTCTGGCGGGCCGCCGTGTCTGGGGTGGGGCGGGGACAAAAATACCAAAGGGGGAGGGGGAAGCAGAACACAAATACTGATGAGGAAATGTGTGAGGAAAAAAGACCCCTCCCCCCTCAAAGGCAACTCTTAAAGGCTACTGCAGCTGTGTATCAAAGTGCAAGTGTCTAAACACATTTGGAGTTTTAATGCTATGAGCCACTTCTATAAAGGATTGTGTGAAAAATATGCATACGGTAATAATATTAATGTATTAATGTTTCGGCATGCCAATGTATAAGACACAATCTGACCTCTTGATTGGCTGATGAAGTTCCGCAGTTCCCAGCTCCGGCGCGCCGTGGCCCCGTGGTCCGTTCTCGGATACAGCGGCTCTACATGGGGACAGTACAGAAAAGTCTTTAGGAGAAAGAAGATGGTGCATTGTGTTGCCAACTGGAGACCAACACAAGCATTCCCGGTCTGGCAATGCTTGAGAGGACTCCCTATATTCTGCCGTTAAACCCCTTTCTTAGAAACATTACACGGTATGTGCCATGATTGAGGTGCTTAAACGCAGAGGAAACAAGCACTCTTTGCCAGGGATTAGTAAAGGAAACCAGTGAGGTCAGAGGGCAAAGGTGAAAGGGAGTTACCATCTCTGTCTTCCGTGGGACTGGAGTGGCGGCTGAGCGATCGGAACTGCAGTTCTGCGGCCACCGAGGACAGGCGGTCGTTCTCTGGCACACTGCGGAAGAATTTGACCTGGTCTTTTCACACCACTCTACACCGGCACATCGGACCTACACCTCCCTCTTCAACCTCTAAGCTCAGACTTGGAATATATGTAGGTTTTGGCTACATGAGCATGCTTTAGCCAAGCTAAAGATTAGCATAAATCTGATATATGTATATATTTTTAAACAATATGGAAGTTCGTGTGTCAAAAAGGTTATAAGGGAAAACAAGTGGGTTAAAATTATGCATGTTCAGGAAAATCCTCAACTAAAAAATTTTAAGATGTTCCATTAAAGGAACAATTATTATTACATAAATAAATCACTGAAATTATAGGAAAACTTCACAAACAAAATACTATAACGTTACTTATTGTAACTAACAGCAAAAGCCATACTGTGGGCTAGAGCAGGGTTAGAGAACACATGCAGAAGCCATGCAAAGCTGATTATCTACCATGAAAGTGAAAACACCCAACAAAATGAGGTAGGCGTTGGT